>NC_081560.1:145648217-145708650 GCF_022355385.1 Mustela nigripes | reverse complement strand
AAGAAGATGTGGTATATATACACAATGGAATACTATGCAACCATCAAAAGAAATGAAATCTTGCATTTGCGACAACATGGATGGAACTAGAGCGTATCATGCTTAGCGAAATAAGTGAAGCAGAGAAAGACAACTATCATATGATCTCCCTGATCTGAGGAAGTGGTGATGCAACATGGGGGCTTAAGTGGGTAGGAGAAGAGTAAATGAAACAAGGTGGGATTGGGAGGGAGACAAACCATAATTGACTCTTAATCTCACAAAACAAACTGAGGGTTGCTGGGATTAGGGGGTTTGGGAGAAAGATGGTGGGGTTATGGACATTGGGGAGGGTATATGCTTTGGTGAGTGCTGTGAAGTGTGTAAACCTGGTGATTCACAGACCTGTACGCCTGGGGATAAAAATATATGTTTATTAAAAAAAATAATTAAAAAAAAAGATTAGGTAAAGAATATTAGGTAGAGACATTCACAAATGCCAATGTTTCATGTGTCTCCTGTTTAGCAAGTGGAGAAACAGAAAGGAAGATGGTGTAGCTGTTGTTGAATAAGTAACAAGAAGAAAAGTTTGGATATAAGTTTTGTTACCTGGACAGAACCTGATTACATAAGGTCCTGAAAGCCACTTTAATGGTTCTGCTTTATGTTAAATATGATGAGAAGCCCTTTCCTATTTTATGTATAAAATAGTTACTTTCATAGTAACTATCATAAATAATGGAAAACATACTCTTTAATGAATGGTTGTAAAACAAAACAAAACAAAACAAAAAAAAGGAAGTATGAAGGACTGGAAATTGCAATGGTTTCCTAAAAAACAAAGTAATGGAAGTATCAAAGTGATGATAAGAATTGCACCGAAAGGCACAGGCAATGGACCACTGCAAAATATGGGACCATTGTTTCATAACGGGAAATCAAAAATAAGAGAAAGAGGGACCTCAGGAACATCCAACAGGACTATTAATTGCATTATTAGTCTTCTCCCCAGGCCTGAGAAAAAACTCAAAGTTCATATTACCACACCATTCCCATTGGCCAAGGACAAAAGAGAATAAGAAAATATAGACCAACCTTACCTGTGAGCAAATATTCAAAAACACAAAACATAAAACAGAATTACTGCAGAGATATATTAAAAGAATATAATTCCAACAACAATTAAGATTTATTTGAGAGAATAAGAATTCTCTAACAACAGAATAACTATTAGTATATTTCAATAAATGTGAGGATTAAACTTGTGTAGTTATTTATTTAATTAGATGCTGGAAACTATTTTAAAAATTCAACACAATTTTGTGTTTAAGATAAATTTAAAACCCAAAAGTAAGTGTAGAATTTATCTTCATTGAAAATGTGTTTATATGAGAAAAATATATATCAAAGAAAGTTTCAGCAATCATTTTACTGTGTTCTGAAACTGAGGTGCCTTTTTCACAAAATCAGAAATGAGACCAGAATGCCCAGTGTGACATTACTATTTTATGCAATTATGTATTGAGTGTTGAATACAAATAGCGCCGTAAGGAAGTGGTGACAACAGAGAAGAGACAGAGGTAAAAAATGTTATTTATATATCAGATTATAATCTTCCTAGAAAATAGATAAATAACTTACAAGTATTAAAACTAACACAAAAGAGCAATAAGCTGCCAGATATAATGAGACATAAAACAATTAATTGCTGTCTATATATTTAGGAAATAGAAGAAAAAGGGATTCTATTTTTAAAAATGGAAAAAGAAAGAAAGAAAGAGACAAAGAAAAGAAAAGAGGCGTGCCTGGGTGGCTCAGTGGGTTTAAGCCTCTGCCTTTGGCTCAGGTCATGATCCCAGGGTTCTGGGATTGAGCCCAGCATCAGGGCTCTCGGCTCAGCAGGGAGCCTGCTTCCCTTCCTTCCTCTCTGCCTGCCTCTCTGCGTACTTGTGATCTCTCTCTCTCTGTCAAATAAATAAATAAAATCTCAAAGAAAAGAAAGAAAGAAAGAGAGAGAGAAAGAAAGAAAAGGGGCAAAGAGAAGGGAGGGAGGAAGGAGAGAAAGAGGGAGGGATGGAAAAACATCTACAAAGTATCAAGCAAATATGTGTAAGAAAGCGATGGAAAAAGTTATCAAACTCTACTAAATGGCAGAAAAAAAGGAAAAAAAGGAAAAGGTAAATTGGATGTGTGGATCGGGTGACTTAATATTGTAAAGATATCAATTTCCCCAAAAAGTAGTCTATAAATTCAGTTCAACAACAGTGAAGTCTCTAAATGGAATTTCATTAGAAATTGACAATGTGATTCTAAAAGTTACCTGAAATAGTAATTGTGGAAACTTGAAGATGATTTTTCAATAGATGAAAGATGTGCCACTTGCAAGGGATCTTGGGAAATACTATTCCCAGTGATAGAGTAGGGATATATATAAGAGCAGACAGGCAAATGTCCAG
Organism: Mustela nigripes; assembly: GCF_022355385.1. NCBI lineage: Eukaryota > Metazoa > Chordata > Mammalia > Carnivora > Mustelidae > Mustela > Mustela nigripes. The sequence continues at coordinate 145,706,215 of NC_081560.1, read as the reverse complement.
CACAACCTTTTATCCTCTTTATAAAATATCCCTTTGTGCTGAAATTGCTTCATTCACAAGAATAAAATATGGAGGCAGGGAGAATGAAAATTTGATTTCTAGCATGACTGTCTTGTACAGTGATTTGGGATCTCCAGTGTATTCTGGCTGGTGGCTAAAATAACCTTTCCTTAAGAGATGCTGTCCCCAGGCCTAACCTACCATCCTGAGAAATGGAAGAGCTAAATACAGGGATTAGATTGAGTATTTTATTTATTTTGTTCTGCAAACTGCTGTTCTTCCAACATTCTCCTTTGAAATATGAACTCAATAATTTTTAAATAGACATTTCATTTTTGAGTCAGTAATAATTTACTGTTAAGCCAAAGATTTAATTAGCTGACATTAAAAAAAAAACCTCGATACACCCCAACATACACCACTTATAGAACTGTCAGTTCTGCTGTCTCCTTTACTGACACCTATGCTATAAAATGCAAATATCTTTGGTGAAAATCTGATGCAACAAATTGTCTATCATCCTTATTATAACATCTGAAATACATTAAATTTTATAAAGCCTTTGCCCACTTAAGTTTTACTGCCTAATTTTTGAAAATCTATATTGTTTTAAAATGTGAACAATTGTGCTTTTTTCCAGGGAAGCCATCCAATGTGCATTTTCTTATGGCCACTGTGTATCATATTTATAGTAGGGTCTATAACAAATAAGCTTATAAAATACAATTAGAATGACATAAGTGGAAATGGTAGAGTAAGGAATTCCAAAATATGTCCATTCATAAAAGCAACGAGAAAACCAATGAAAACTGTTAGAGTTAACTTTTGTAGACCTAAACTCTAACAAAAAGCTTGCGACAAGGGTGCCTGGGTGGCTCAATGGGTTAAGCCTTGCCTTCAGCTCAGGTCATGATCTCAGGATCCTAGGATTGAGCCCCGCAGGCTGTCTGCTCAGCGAGGAGCCTGATTTTCTCCCTCTCTCTGCCTGCTTCTCTGATCTCTGTTTGTCAAATAAATAAATAAAATCTGGAAAAAAAAAAAACCCTTGCAACAATCAGAAGAGTGCTTATTCTAGAAAAGTAGTTGAATCTCCATAAGAATATTATTTTCTGGCATTATAACTTCCCTAGTCTCATCTCTGGTTTAACAGCTCAGCCCACTGCAGCATTAGCCTTAAATATAATAGCCCACATTCCTAGCACCAGTACTGGAGAGGACAGAATGCACCCAATTTTCAAAGAATTTTAATTATTTGTGTTAACCTGTCTGGTGACTCTTGGGAAGACTGGCTCAAAAAACTTCCTTTTATTTCTCATTCACTCACTCAGTGCTAAAGCTCCTACCTAGAGGCATTTGTCAAAAACTTGACAACATAGTAGTCCTTAAATGTTTGGGTAGTCTCTTTCTCCAGTATATGGTTGCCCGAATAAATGGCCCTAGGTCTTGATTATCCCATTGTCAGTATGTTTTATTGATTGTATAGATTAAGTAATACCCTTATTGGCTGCCCATTTGTTGTACTTCTAGAAACCAACTCCAGTTTTCTATAGGACACACTTCTCTGGCTGCTTGCCATTTTTTCCTTTCTTTCTTTCTTCTTCTTTTTTTTTTTTTTTTTTTTTTTTAGGATTTTACTTATTTATTTTGAAAGGTCCCCCAATGATAGGTCCGTGATCAAAGGAGCGAGACTGATACAAAACGAGGTCAAGGAAAGTTTTATTTCACGCCAAGCATCGAGAATCAAACCGACCGTTCAGGGCCGCCTCTTACAGAGAGGGCGATCTCTCCCTGCCTTACAGACTAACTTTTATAGAGCAAGGGCCATGTGGTTGAGCCTGGCTACACACAGGTGGCCAATGAGATTGCAACACACAGAGAAAGCTGCACAGTCATGCTAGGTCACACCCGGATGACCAATTGAATTAAAATTCACCCCGTAGTAGCTATTTGAACTAGCCTATCACCTTGGTCAGAATTGGCATCCAAAAGTCGCCCAAAAGGCAGGACCCACACTCCTTGGTAGCTAGGGAGACAGTATGTGTGCCCCACTGATTGGATGTCTCCACCGGACCTGACTCATCCCTGCATCTGTTACCTGCATCTGACCTGACCCGCCTTTGTATTTGGGCTCTGTTATCAGGGACTGGTCCACCATATTCTACTGGTTTCTGGGACTTGCTTTTAAGTAAGTTCCCCTGGGGGGAGCGGGGTTAGTTTAAGTTTTACTGCATAAACAACAAAATCACTGTTTAACTAGATGGAATTGCTCTGGCTAAATAGGCCCTTACAATTTGACAGAGAACAAGAGAGCACAAACATGGGGAGCAACAGAGGGAGAGTGAGAAGCAGGCACCTGATGTGCAGCTCAGTCTGAGGACCCTGGGATCATTACCTGAGCCAAGGCAAATGCTTAAACCATTGAGTCACCTGGGCACCCCATACTCGTTTTTAATAATTACAGCCCTTTGCTTCTGAAGATTAAGTGCTGCAATCTGCCCTCGATTATTTTGGGATCCTAGAATTCCCATTGCTAACTAGGGAGCTCTGTTCTTTTACAGCTTTATTTACATTCAGCCTTGATATGTGGAGGACAGCTGTTACTGACCTTCTTAATAATGCTAATGCCACCTCACCAGGACCCTCCTTGTCACTTTGGTAAAGGGTGTCAATTAAACTGCTCATGGAAGATTGTGGGTTTTCAGACCCTATGAGGTATAATCATCCAACATTGACAATTTTATGAGCTTTCTTATTCTTTCTTTCACAATCTGCCATGCATATTTTTACTTTTCTACCTCATTTAGTATGGATTATCATGTTTTCAAACTATCAAAAGTCATTCTAGTAGTATATTAGCACAGTTTTCTGGGTGTTTGGCAGATCACTTATTCCTATGTACTGGGGTAGGGTTTTTATGCCAATAAATTTATCATTATCCAACTTTATGCCTGTCTCTCTTGATTCAGCATTCTTACTATCATTCAGGTTGTCTTGGCCCTATCGTCCCTTGACATATAATCACCTTACCTAAACAAGAAATTCTCCTCAAGGATTTTTGCTGAGATTTAATGCTTCATATGTGTTTGGTATGTGTGTATAATATGTGTTTGGTAACCTGAGAACCTGATTCTGAGAATAGCATTTCTTATTTTTTCAAGGCATTAACATTTATTGAGTTTTCAAGTCATGGCAGTAAAGTACTAGGTATTGTTTTTTATTTTCATTTTATTGTGTTATGTTAGTCAGCCTACAGTATATCATTAGTTTTTGATGTGCTGTTTCATGATTCTTTGTTTGTGTATAATGCATATAACACACAGTGCTCCATGCACTAAGTATTAAATGGGAATACTGACACACATTTATGGAAGACTCGAAGAGTTCTGGGAATTCTGGACTTTCAAGGTTCTACATGACTCAATCCCTAGTTTTAGAACCCAAGTCTTAGGACTCAGATTCACAACAAAATTGAGAGGAAGATACAGAAATTTCCCATAAGTCCATGCCCCTGGATCATTTTATATATAATACTCAATATTTTAATAATTTTTATTTATCTCTACAATGTACTAGAGAGGAGTATATATTTTCATGTAGCAGTCCAGGATGTGCAATAAAACATGAGTCAAAGAATTTATTTCAATTTTTCTTGGAGTTACTATCTTAGATTAGTTGAATGTCAAATGTTTGAATGCATACTGCTTTTGTAATATATTAGTCATTTATAGGCAAGTTTTTATGTTGACCAAGAACTGTTAACCTTGTGGTGCCACTGGATCATTTGTATTGTCTAATAACTAACAATAATTACAAGCACTTGCAAAACATTTTACTACTTGACATATTTTAACAGATTAATAGCACACACTCATACAGTAAAATTATATGTAAGTGTTGAAAAATATGGTTAAATATAAAACTTAAAAATGTCTGTTGCATTGTTTGGTTAAAAAATGGTCTAGATGGCAGTATAGAAGTCTCCTGAGCTCACTTCCTCCCATGACCAGAACAAGCATGCTACATGAGGCTTCCATGTTTCCTGAGTGAACATTCTGAAACAGGTCAATTTTAAGAAAAAAAATACATAGAAAAGTTGAATATTTGGAAATTGATAGTGTTAATCCAGACTTACATGTTTTTGTACAATGTCTTTGTATTTCCCTAAGGTCTTACATTCCCATGTTGAAGGCAAGTGTTGAAGATATGCTTTTACTCAAGAGAGGAGTTATATATAATTTGTATTAAAAAACACGAATAAACATAGTACTAATGCTAGCCCCATGGTGACATTAACTCTGCATGAATACATAGAACCTAAAAGATGACATAGTTTTTCTAATTTTCACTTTCTTGTATGATTAATTAAATACTCTGTTTTTCCAACATTTATTTATACATAAATCAATGTGAAAGGTGACCTTGTCTCTTTTTCACTTGTTCTCCCTCAGCCTCAGATGCATCATCCTACTAAATTTTGCCGCTGGATCTGGTAGTCTACTAACTACATTGCTCAAACTTGCATGACTCATTAGACGTTGCCAGAAGGAAGAAACCATGGTAGATTGGAAGAGAAGAGAGGAAGAAAGGAAACAAACAAGCATTTCTCTCTTCTCTCCTTGCTTCTAGATGCACCTTTAATAGTATTTCCCTTCTTTCTGCATTCACAAATTCAAGCACTGCTTCTTTTTTGGTGCATCACATGGTGAGCTCCATGGTAATTGAATGCTGACAGATGGGTTTTTCCTTCCCAATTCTAGGACTGACTAAGAAGAATCCCAGTAGTTTAGAACCAAGTGTCTAGGATCGTAGATGCACCATTTCCTTTCTTTGCTCATCCTCCCCAGTTCTAAGAATGGGATATCACTACGTATCAGCCTTCTGTTTGTTTATTATTCAATGCTCTTTTTCCTTACCGCATCTTTGAATTGTTGGGGAACCAATTCCCTTTATTTAATTAGAAGCAATTAAAATTTATAAAAATTAAATTGAAAAAAAACTGGAGTTAAAAAAATTGTTATCTTCCCTAATTGAATCCTTTCAGATGAAGTAATTAATATGAAACTGAATAGCAAACACAAAGCTAGGTAAGTAAGGAAAGAGTTAAGCTGAACAGAGCCCCTGAGTCATAGCTGCTTTTTAGCTTCACTGGGAATTTAAAACTTCTCATTCTGGTCAAGATGATGTACAAAGTCATGAGTGAGCCCTGGAAGACATAGGGCTCACCACATGCTGGACATCTGGCAATTGATACATCACTTCTTTATAAGCTACTTTATGATTGGGTCATCATTCTCTTTTAAAGTTAATTTTAATTAAACTTCCTCTTTTTAGATTATTGTAAAGTCCCATGCAGTTGTGAGACATAACACAGAGAGATCTCATGCACACTTTATCTACTTTCCTCTAATGATAGCATCTTGTAAAACTGTAGTACCACATCACAACCGGGATACTGACATCTTGTTCACATTTTCCTGGTTTTACTCACTGGGTTTATTGTGAATGTTTAGTTCTACGAAAAGTATTGCAAGTGTAGGTTCATGTGTCTAAAGACACAGTTGTCCAAACACACAGAGAAATATAGAATATTTTTATCACCACGTGGATTCTTCATCTTGACCTTTTGTAACAAAAACCACTTCCTTTCTGTGCTCAACCCTTCCTTAAACACTGATATCCACTAATCTCTTCTCCATTTTAATAATTTTGTCATTTCAAGAATATTATATAAATGGAATAATACAGCATGGAAACTCTTAAAAATAGCTTTTTCCCCCCACTCACACTGTTTTCCTTGAGATTCATCCAAGTGGCCATGTGAATTGAGAGTTTATTCTTTTTTATTAGTTAGTAGAATTCCATGGATTGGATGTACCACTTTAATTGTTTACCTGCTAAAAGGCACCTGAGTTGCATCTGGTCTTTGGTTCTTATACAAATACAATTGCCCTTTGAACATTTGTGTACAGGTTTTTATGTGAGCATATATTTCCATTTCTCTGGGATAATGCCCAAGAGCACAATCTCTGTGTGTATGGAGATCTCGTATTTAGTTTTTTTTATAAGAAACTGCTAAAGTGCAAGCTATCAGAATGGCTAAAATTTAAAAAAAAAATTGAAAACACCAAAATTTTGGAGAGGATGCAAAGAAACTGATCACTTCTATGTAACTGGTGAGAATGTTAAAATGATACAGCCACTCTGTGAAATGGTTTGGCATATTTTTTCATTTTAACTTCCAAAAACTACTTGAAGGTAACTTTCTGTAGTGTTCTGCTTCAGCCCCTCTTGTATCATGGACCACAGTTCTGACACTTCTCTCCACAGTCCAACTGAATGAGTGATGACCTGCTAGCTAACCTCTAACACATTTCCAACAATGCTGACATGATAAAGAGGAAATTGCTTGCAGTGTGGATATACATTAACAAAGCAGTTTTTCACAGATGTCTTTGAGGAGTCTTTATAAATTACTGTGGCCATTGTACATGCACAACAGAAGAAAATGCTAAACCTTGTAAAACATGGGCTATTCATTAGAAAATGCTTTTGTGGCATAATGTTAGTGTGCATTTGAAAATGTTTTTAAGCCCCTGAAGGAAAATGCTTTGCATCTGATGAAACAGAGAGGGTTATTAATGGAGACTAAAGAATACAGAAAACAGCTGCTTAAGAAAAAACTCTGCAAAATGCTTGAATTTTATCTGTGTCTTTCAACTTGAATTCTGTAGTAAAAATGTAGTTTTCTAAATACAAACCCATAAGTATTTTGAAAAATATAACCTATAAAAAGGAAAAAAACCCAAAAGTTTATTATGTAAGTGTATTTGTGTATTTATGCAAGAGGTTCCTTCAACCTTGATGATGATGATGGTGGTGGTGATGCTAATTTGCAGTTGGCATTTTAACAAATGATGAGAAGACATTTAAAATGAGTCATTTATCTTAATGACAGTTGTGGAGATAAATGTTTCAAAAAAATAAAAATAAGCACATAAGTAAAAATATTTCATAAGAGGCAAAGATTAACACAATCTAAGACATATGAGAACCACTTGAAAGCTTGAGATTTAAACTGGAGAAAAAAATAAAATATGTACACATCTTTTTCCTCTTTTATTGCAAAGGAAATACTCTTTCTGCAGAAATTTAAAATCAAGTATAAGCAAAAGGTAACATAGCGATTCAGACAGAAATGTTAAGAATTTAGGTGTTTTGTCACATGTTTTTTAAACAGTGTAGTATGAATACCTTAATATTTCCCTAAATCGATATATTAAACAATATTTTGAACAGCTACATAGTATTACATGAATGGGCTATACTACAATTAGATAAGCCACCAGAATTTAAACTTTCATTTATTGAAAATATTTTGGTATTAGAAAAGCATTACAGTTGCCATATTTTACACACACACACATACACAAACACACACACACACACACACACACATACACAACCACCATACTATCTTTGGACACTTCTCTAATTACTGGTTGGAACAGTTCCTAGCATAAGTAAAAGGGCAATAGCATTTTTTCATAATTAAAGTTTAAGACATATTGTCTAATTGCTTTAAAGAAATGTGTCCCAATTTGCATTCCAACTGATAGCATCTATTCCTGTTAGTTATTTCACATCCAAACAATCTGTAGGGATTTTTTTACTAATCTGATAAAGAAAACTCTTGCCTAATTCTCATCTCTTTAATTAGCATTAAAATTTAAATTTTTCTTATGTTTCCATGTTTCTGATGAACATTTTTTAAAATAAAATTTTCTAAATACTATTTCTTTAAAATGTCTTTATAGAGCTGTTTATATTTTCTAATTAATTTAAAAGGTTTTCTATGTATGAGTTCTTATTTTATAAATATTTCCACAGCTGGTCATTTATTTATGGTTATTTTGGACATAAAATTTCTTAATTTTTCTATAGAAAAATTTTTCTCTTTTTTATATTTGCTCTAAGAGATGTGCTTAGAAGACTATCTCAAAAGCAATAGGAAAGAAATATGATAGTCATTTCCTTCTAGCTCCTTTGACATTATATTTTTTGTTTGTGCTTTAAAGTTTTTATTTAAATTCCAGTTAGTTAAAACATGGCGTAATACTAGTAAGGTGTACAATATAGTGATTCGACACTTCCATACAACATCTGGTGCTCATCACAAGTGCATTCCTTAATCTCCATCACCTCTTTCACCCATAACACCTCCTCCACCCCACCCAGTTTGCTCTTTATAGTTGATTCTGTTTTTTGATTTGCCTCTCTTTTTTTCCCCTGTGCTCATTTGTTTTGTTTCTTAAGTTCTACATATGAGTGAAATTACATGGTATTTGTCTTTATCTGACTGAGTTATTTCACTTAACATAATGCACTATAGCTCCACCCATGTTGTTGCTAATGGTGAGATTTCATTCTTTTTGATGGCTGAGTAATATTCCATGTATGTATATACTACATCTTCATGATCCAGTCATCAGTTGATGGACAGTTGAGCTCTTTCCATAATCTCGCTATTGTTTGAATTAGTATTTTTGTGTCTTTAATAGGACATTTGCTGGATCATAGGATAGTTCTATTTTTAGAAATTACATTTTGAGGAACCTCCATACTGTTCTCCAGAGTGGTTGTACCAGTTTGCATTTTCACTAACAGTGTAAGTGGGATCCCCTTTCTCTGCACCTTCCCCAAAACCTATTGTTTCTTGTGTTTTTTATTTTAGCTGTTCTGACAGGTGTGAGGTGCTATCTCATCATGGTTTTGATTTACATTTTCCTGATGATGAGTGACTTTGAGCATCTTTTCATGTATCTCTTAGCCATCTGAATGTCTTCTTTGGAAAAGTGTCTATTTATGTCTTCTGCCCATTTCTTGACTGGATTATTTGTTCTTTGGATGTTGAGTTTAATAGGTTCTTTATAGCTTTTGGATACTACCGCTCTGTCAGATATGTCATTTGCAAATAGCTTCTCCCATCCTATAGGCTGCTTATTAGTTTTGTTGATTATTTACTTCAATGCACAGAAGATTTTTATCTTGAAGAAGTCCCAGTAGTACATTTCTGCTTTTGTTTCCCTTGCCTTCAGTGATATGTCTAGTAAGAAGTTGCTGTGGCCCAGTTTAAAGAAGGTGCTATCTATATTCTCCTCTAGGAATTTGATAGTTTCCTGTTTCACATGTAGGTCTTTCATCCATTTTGAATTTAGTTTTGTATATGGTGTAACAAAGTGGTTCAGTTTCATTCTTCTGCATGTTACTATCCAATTTTCCCAGCATAATTTTTAAAGAGATTGTCTTTTCCTCTGGATATTCTTTTCTGCTTTGTTGAAGATTATTTGACTATATAGTTGTGGGTTTATTTCTGGGTTCTCTGTTCTGTTCCATTGATCCATGTGTCTGTTTTTGCACTAGTACCATGCTGTCTTGACAATTACAGCTTTGCAATATAGCTTGAAATCCAGAATCATGATGTCTCCAGTTTTGTTTTTCTTTTTCAGAATTCCTTTGGCTATTTGGGATCTTTTGTGGTTCCATATATATTTTAGGATTGTTTACTCTAGCTCTGTGAAAAATGCTGGTGGTATTTTGATAGGGATTACATTGAATATGTAGGGAGATTGCTTTGGGTCATATACTTTTTAACAATGTTTGTTCTTCCAATCCATGAGCATGGAAAGCTTTTCCATTTCTTTGTGTCCTCTTTAATTTCTTCCATAAGTGATTTATGTTTTCAGAATACAGATCTTTTAACTCTTCAGCTAGGTTTATTCCTAAGTATCTTATTGTTTTGGGTACAATTGCAAATGGGATTGATTCCTTGACATCTATTTCTGCTATTTCATTATTGGTGTCTAGAAATGTAATAGATTTCTGAACATTTTATATCCTGTAACTTTGCCAAATTCATATATTAGTTCTAGCGATATTTTGCTGGAGTCTTAAAGGTTCTCTATATAGAATATTATGTTGGCTGCAAATAGTGAATGTTTAACTTCTTTCTTCCCAATTTGGAAGCCTTTTGTTTCTTTTTGTTGTCTGATTGCTGAGGCTAAGACTTCTAGTACTATGTTAAAGAGTAATGGTGAGAGAGGATATCCTTGTCTTACTCCTGACCAAGGGGGAAATGCTTTCAGTTTTCCCCCATTGAGGATGATATTACCTGTGGGTCTTACATATATGGCTTTTTTGATGCTGAGGTGTATACCATCTATCCTTACTTTGTTGAGGATTTTTAAAGAGAGGATGCTGTATTTTGTCAAATGCCTTTTCTGCATCTATTGACAGGATCACATAATTCCTACCCTCTTTTACTAATGTGGTATATCACATTGATTGATGTGTGAATATTGGACCACCCCTGTAGCCCAGGAATAAGTCCCACTTGATCATGGTGGATAATTCTGTTAGTGTACCATTAAATTCGATTTGCTAATATCTTACTGAGAATTTTTGCATCCATGTTCATCAGGGACATTTGGCTTATGATTATCCTTTTCAGAGGGTTTTTTGTCTTGTTTTGGAATTGAGGTAACACTGGCTTCATAGAATGAGATTTGAAGTTTTCCTTCCATTTCTACTTTTTGGAAGTTTAAGAAGAATACATATTAACTCTTTTTTAAATATCTGGTAGAATTCCCCTGGGAATCCATCTGATCCAGAACTTTTGTTTTTTGGGAGATTTTTGATTATTGATTCAATTTCTTTGCTGGTTATGTGTCTGTTCAGGTTTCCTATTTCTCCCTGTGTCAGTTTCGGCAGTTTGTAGGTTTCTAGGAATTTGTCCATTTCTTCCGGGTTGCCCAGTTTGTTGGCATATAATTTTTTACAGTATTCCCTTATAACTGTATTTCTGTGGTGTTGGTTGTGATCTCTCTTCTTTCATTCATGATTTTATCTATTTAGGTCCTCTCTCTTTTCTTTTTGATAAGTCTGGCTAGGGGTTAACAATTCTTTTGAAGAACAAGCTTTTAGTTTTGTTAATCTGTTTTACTGTTTTTTTTTTTTCCTCTAATCTTTATTATTTCCCTACTGCTGGCTTTAGACTTTATTTCCTGTTCCTTTTTTAGCTCCTTTACATATAAGTTTAGGTTGTATATTTGAGACTTTTCTTGCTTTTTAAGGTAGACTGAATTGCAATATAATTACCTCTTAGGGCTCATTTTGCTGCATTCCAAAGGTTTTGGACTGTCATGTTTCATTTTCATTTACTTCCATGTATTTTTTAAAATTTCTTCTTTAATTTCTCAGTTAACTCATTAATTCTTTAGTAAGATGTCCTTTAACATCCATGTATTTGGGTCTTTTCAAATTTTTTATTGTGGTTCACTTCAAGTTTTGTAGCATTATGGTCTGAAAATATGTATGATGTGATCTTGATCTTTTCATACTTGTTTAGGGCTGATTTGTGACCCAGTTTGTCATCTCCCCTGGAGAATGTCCCATGTATACTCAAAAAGAATGTGTATTCTGATACCTTAGGATGAAATATTCTGAATATATCTGTTAAGTCCAACTGGTTCAGTGTATCATTCAAAACCATTGTTGCTTTATTGATTTTCTGCTTAGATAATATGTCCATTGCTATAAGTGAGGTGTTAAAGTCTCCTACTATTATTTTAATATTATTAATGAGTTTCTTTATGTTAATTGCTAATTGATTTATACAGTTGGGTGATCCCAAGTTGGGAGCATAAATATTTATAATTGTTAGATCTCTTGATGGATAGACCCTTCCATTATAGTGTAATGTCCTTCTTCATTTCTTGTTACAGTCTTTGCTTTAAAATCCAGTTTTTCTGATATAAGCATGGCTACTCTGGCTTTCTTTTGACGTTTATTAGCATGATAGGTGATTCTCCATCCTCTCACTTTCAATCTGCAAGTGTCTTTAAGTCTAAAATTAGTCTCTTGTAGGCAGAATATAGAAGGATTTTATGTTTTTATTTTTTTAATCCACTTTAATATCCTATGTCTTTTGATTGGAACATTTAGTCCATTTACATTCAGAGAAATTACTGAAAGATGTGAATTTAGTGTCATTTTGTTACCTGCAGAGTTGGTGTTTCTGGTGATGTTCTCTGGTCCTCTCTAGTCTTTGTTGCTCTTGGTCTTTTTTTCTCCACTCAAAGTGTCCCTCTTAAAATTTCTTGCAGGGCTGGTTTAGTGGTCATGAGCTCCTTTAGTTTTTGTTTGGGAGAATCTATCTCTCTTTCTATACTGAATGACAGCTTTGCTGGATAAAGAATTCTTGGTTGCATATTTTTCCCAGTCAGCACTTTGAATGTATCATACCAATTTCTTCTGGCCTGCCATGTTTCTGTGGACAGATCTGCTGCAAATCTGACCTGTCTTCCCTTGTAGTGTAAGGATTTTTTCCCCCTTGCTGCTTTCAGGATTCTTTCCTTGTCTATGTATTTTGTGATTTGACTAGAATGTGCCTTGGTAATGGTTGGCTTTTGCTGGACTTAGTGGGAGTTCTCTGTGCTTCTCAGATTTTGATGTCTGTGTCCTTCCCCAGATTAGGGAAGTTTTCAGCTGTAATTTGTTCAAATAAACCTTCTGCTCCTTTTTCCTCTTCATCCTCTGGGACTCATGATACAAATTTTAATATGTTTTAATAAGTTGCTGAGTTCCCTAAGTCTACCTTTGTGGCCCATTAGCTTTCTTTTCCTCTTCTTTCCAGCTTCATTATTTTCCATAATTTTATCTTCTATGTCACTGATTTGTTCCTCAACTTTGTCCATCTTGTTTTCATGGTCTCCATTTGGGATTGCGTCTTGGTTATCACATTGTTAATTTCAACCTGACTAGATTTTAGTTCTTTTATCTATGGAGTAAAGGGTTCTCTAGTGTCTTCTGTGCTTTTTTCAAGCCCAGCTAGTATTCTTATAATTGTTGTTTTAAGTTCCAGTTCAGACAACTTCCTTATATCTATATTGATTAAATCCCCGGCAATGAGTTCTACTTCCTGTTCTTTCTTTTGGGGTGAATTTGTCTGTCATGTCTTTTTGTCCACAAGAGAAAAGAAGAAATAAAACAAATGAACAAATAAACAAAATAAAAAACCAAAGGAACCCTCCTCCCAAAAAAGAAAAATTAATCCTGTGTGTGTTTTGGTCTGCTTGTTAAAAGCATCTAGATCCCAAAATTTAAAGAAGAAGAAGAAGAAGAAGAAGAAGAAGAAGAAGAAGAAGAAGAAGCAGAAGAAGAAGAAGAAGAAGAAGAAGAAGAAGAAGAGGAGAAAGAAAAAAAGAAACTGAAAATTAAAAAAAATATATATATCAATTTATATATAAATTGAAAAAATTAATAATAAACATTTAAAAAGGGAATTGAAATAATAAGAAAATAAGTGAAAAAATTTTAAAATAAAGAATAAGAGTAAAAAAGAAGTTAGATCCTATTTCTCTTGTAGCTGAAACTTTGCAGCTCTCTATGATCATTTGTCTTGGTGCAAGTGAGCTGTTTGTGTTGGTCTTCTGGGAGAGGGGCCTGCAGTGCTGATTCTCAGGCTGACTTGTTTCAGTGGAAATGCTTCTCCAAGGCACAGGTGGAACGGGTTGCTGTAAATGGCTTTGGCCTTCACTAGGTGACACTGTTTTCCTCCCTGAAGGCTTTTGGTGTTAATGGGAAGGACAATTATGGTAGTGCCTAACTCTCCAGACCCAGAGTTTGCACATTCAGCAATTCAGTGAGCCCTCACAGAAGACCAATCACCCCATCTGTGTCCCTGGTTTCCATCTGAACCCTGCATTCACCCTACCTGTGTCTGAGCCTTTTTTTTTTTTTTTTTTTTTTTTAAATCTCAGGTGTGCAACTGAGTTGCAAAACTCCTAAGTTTAGGAATGCATGTGGCACAGACCTACACGGTTCCTTGGTGGGGTTGATGGGAGGTGGGAGTTGTCTTCCCTTGCTTTTGCCTTTGCTGGTTGGTCCCAGGAAAGCAGTCATGGGACTGTGCAGTGGTTTCCAGTTTATGGCAAAACAGCAGAAAGCCAGAACCAAGACTCACTGCTCTCAGCTGGCTTCCCCACTCTTATGCCTGGGAACAGAGCAGCAAATTGGAGCCACTCATTCTTGAGACCCAGACCATCCTCAGACCATGCTATGACTCCTGAGATTCTGCTCCACTTCAGCACCTGAGCACGTTTAAGCCAGGCACATCCCCCATGGAAGCAGACTTTTAAAAGTTCATATTTTGAGCTCTGTTGCTTATAATACTTGGTAGTAGCCTTCATAAGTTGGACTCCCACTCTGCCACAATACCCATGCTTATATCTCTCCCAAATCAACTCTCCGCACCTCCTACCTTCCAAAAGGTGGTCACTTTTCTACTTGCAGTCTTGCAGTTTTTGTTTTTTTAGACCTCTGATTGATTTCTAGGGTGTTCAGAATCATGTGATAACTATCTAGCTGTATTTGAGGAACAAGATAAGTTCAGTGTCCTCCTACTCCTCCACCATCTTAAATCCCTCTTACCACAAATGTATTTTTAAATTCCCATCCATTTGTGAATTTTTCTGTTTTACTTCTGCTATTTATTTTCTAGTTTCCTTTAATTTTGGTCAGAAAAGATAGCTAGAATAATATCCATTTTCTTAAATTTGTGAAGACCTACTTTTTCATATAGCATGTGATTTGTCCTGGAGAATGTTCCATGTGAGCTTGAGAAGAATGTGTATTCTGCTGCTGTTGGGTGGAATGTTCTATATATGTCTGTTAGGTTCATTTGGTTATAGTGTACTTTGAGTCTGTTTTTATTTCCTTATTGATTATCTGACTGGTTGATCTGTCTATTATTGTAAATGGAGTATTGAAGTCTACAACTATGTTGTCTATTTCTGCTTTTAGATCTGTCAATGTCTATATATTTAAGTGATCTGATGTTGGGTGCGTAAATGTTTATAACTCTTATATCTTCCTGTTTAATTGACTCTTTTACCATTATGCAATGTCCTTCTTTATCTCTTGTGACAGTTTGGCTTAAAGTCTATTTTGCCTGATGTAAGTATAGCTACCTCTAGTTACTATTTGTATGTATAGCCACTTCCTTTTGATTACTATTTATGTGCATTATCTTTTACCAAATCTTCACTTTCAGCTTATTTGTGTACTTAAATCTAAAATCAGTCTCTTGGAGGCAACATGCAGATGGATCTTGTGTTTTTAAAATCCATTCTGCCGTTCTGTGTCTTTTGTTTAGAGTTTATTCCATTTACATGTATCATAATTATTTATAGGTAATGACTTACTATTGCTATTTTAAAAATTGTGTTCTGTCTCATATTTCTTTTTTCCTCCATTCTTCTTTGGCAGTTTTCTTTGTTTTTTGTGGGGTTTTGTGGATGATTTTTTTGTGATCATATATTTTGATTCTCTTCTCTTTTTTTTGTATCTTCTGTATTTTTTTCTTTGTTGCTACCATGAGGCTTGCAGATAACTTCTAGTCATTATAATAGTCTATTTGGTGCTGATAATTGCATAGTATCAATCATATACAAAACTCCATACTATTTTATTCCTCCTCCCTTACTCTTTATTTTATTGAACTATGAATTTATTTATTTTTATAAATATTTATTATTATTTAATGGTATTTATTAACCATTTTAAGAAATAATACTTTTTTCTTTTAATTTTTATACTAGTGTTTAAAGTGATTTATGTACTACACTTACAGTATTATATTATTTTGTATTTATTTATATATTTGCCTTTACCTGTAGGATTTATATCTTTGTATGCTTTTGTACTGTTTTTTAGTGTCCTTAAATTTTGACTTGAAGAAATCCTTTTAGTACTTCTTATATGTTAGTTTCAGAAGTGATGAATTCCCTCAGTTTTTAGTTTTGTAGGTAAGTCTGTATCTCTCCTTTATTTTTAAAGGACAGTTTTACCAGGTATACTAATCTTGGCTGAAGGTTTTTTTTCTTTCATAACTTTGAATATATCATCCCACTCTTTCCTGGACTGAAAGGTTTCTGCTGAGAAATCCACTACTATTATTATTGGGCTTCTGTTGTATGTGACAAGATACAATTTCTTGTCACTTTCAGAATTCTCTTTTTATGACTGACTTTTGACAATTTGATTGTAATGTGCCTTTGTGTTATATATTTGTGGTCTTTTAAATTTTACAAATATGGATGTTCATTCCCCTTCCCAAATTTGTTATTTTTTTCAGCCTATATTTCTTTAAATAAGCATGATGCCCCTTTCTCTTTCCCTTCTCCTTCTTAGACTACATAATATCTATATATTGTTTTATTTGGTAGTATCCTATAAATCATAGGCACCCTTCACACTTCTTTTTGTTCTGTTTTTTTTTTCCCTCTCTGACTGGGTAATTTCAAATGACCTATATTTGAGCTTAGTGATTCTTTTTTTTTTTTTGTTTGACCAAGTCTGCTATAGAAGCTCTTTTTTCATTTTTCACTTTGGTCATGTGTTCTTCAGTTCCAGAATATCTTTCTGGTTTGTGTTTTGTTTTGTTTTGTTTTGTTTGTTTGTTTGTTTCTGTTTCTTGGTAGACTTTTTTGCTTTGTCCATGTATTGGTTTCCTGATTTCATTTAGTTATCTATCCATGTTCTCTTGAGCTCTCTCAGCTGCTTTAAGATTATTTTGAATTCTTATTAAGCAGTTTATAGATCTCCATTTTTATAGGGTCAGTTATTAAGACTTTATTTTTTTTTCCTTTGGTGGTGTCATGCTTCTCCAATTCTTGGTTTCTTATAGTCTTTTTCTGAAAATTAAAAAAATACATATTTATTTATTTGAGAGAGAGAGCATACACCAGCAGGCGGAGGCACAGAGAGAGAGAAAGAACGGCAGACTCCCAACTGAGTGGGGAGCTGGATGTGGGGAATGATCCCAGGATACTGAGATCATGACATGAACCAAAGTCGGAGGCTTACTGACTGATCCACCCAGGCACCCACCCCCCATTTATTTTTTAAGGTTTTTATTTATTTGCTTGAGAGACAGCAAGAATGAGACATAGAGAGAGTACACAGAGGGAGAGGGAGAAGCAGACTCCCTGCTGAGCAGAGAATCATGACCTGAGTTGAAGCCAGGCACTTAACTGGCTGAGCCACCAGAAGCCCCTGATCCTTATAGTCTTTCAGTGGTGTCTGTACATTTGAAAATGAAGTAACCTCTTTCAATATTTAGAGACTGATTTCAGCAGGGAAAGCTCTTCACCAGTCAACCCAGCCAGAGATTGTATGGACACTGGTTGGGGTCTGTGAGAAGGCAGTGGGTCTTGGGTCTTCTGGGTGACCTTGAGCCTGGATCTACCTGGGAAGGCCTGCAGCCTGTGTAGGCATGGGCCAGCCTGATAGTGGGGCACATTAGGGTAACCGTGAGCCTGGGTTCATAGGGGCCAGCCTGAAACCTGTTTCCATGGGTATAAGCCTGTAGCCAAGGTTGACTGGAGCAAGCAGTGTTTATTGAAGCTGTTCTTATGATATTGGGGTCCATGGTGAATTCAGACATCCATTTCTCTGTCCTTCCCTCATAGGAAAGCTCCTAGATGAAGGGACTTTCTCAGTGTTGCACCATATAGGCTTGGGGGAACATGTGCTGTAAAGCCAGTGCATCTTTTCTCATTTCTGTGTTCCACACATGGGTTTTGTAATCCCTTATCTGGACTTCTGAGCTCTTATTAAGGTATTTTGGTCCAAGACTGCAGGTTAGATTGGTGTTTCTATATGGGAACATGGTGGATCCTCCTTTTCTGCCCTCTTGCTGATGTCACTCCCACCAAATTTATCAAGTACCTTTTTTATGCCAGTCAATGGTGATGTAAGTTACTCCATTAATGGATTGAAGCCTACATATTAAAGGTGGCATGAGTGAAAAGGAGGAAGGGAAGGTCATAGTATGCTAATTAATTCATTAATCAGTCTGTTATCTCATGACTTGAAAGGTAGTGGGAAGCACTACAAAAATAAATGGGGACTATATTGAGAGTGCCCTCAAAGCAGGTAACTTTAGCTAGAGTATGGAAAGGCTCTTGCACTGTGGCTCAACTTCCATTAAGTTCTGGAATAGAAATGGTATAAAAACACTGAGAAGCAGAAGCATAAGCAAAAGGATGATCTGGTGAAAAAACTCTTTAAAGGATAGAAGGCTGATAAAACTGACTGAAACACAGTGAACAAATAGACAATTTAGAAGGGATCCTATTGAAAACAGAATTATAACAATAATTACAATAAATTGAGATACAGTGAATTCAGAGGAAAATAACAATTTTAATTAGAAATAATGTAAAATATGTGGAATGCAAGTTTATCAAATTTTAATTTTAAGATAATTAGCCCTAAATTTTTTTAAACCTCATAAAATGTAAAAGAAAAATAAAAGGGAAGTTGTAACAGAAAAGAATATTCTGGGAAAACTTGGAAAATTGTTTCTGTAATTCAAAAATATTATTCATCACAGAAAAAAATGTGATTAAGAATTACGGACAAGAATAATATACTCTAACTTATTAAATTATAAGTATCGAAGTAACAAGCAAATAATGTGGGGAATAAGACATCATTTAATAAGAGAAAAATTCAAGTTGACATTAGAACTCTTCACAAAGATTCAATCTCAATTCAATGTAAAATTATACAATTTCCATAAAATTTGGAAGCGGAGAAAGGTGATCCAAGGTAACAATTTCCAGCGAGGTTGTCTTTTGCATACACACTGGGAATTCGACTGTTGTACTCAAGTAGTTGAAAAAAATTAAAGATAATCTCATACATATATGACTGTTACTGAGTAAAAAGGACTTTGTGGGGAAATCCGAGAAAATCAGGACTGAAGAAGTTGTGGTAAATCAATAAAAGGTTAGTATTTGGTTTATACTGAAACTAAGGCCAGGTGGTGCCTGGCTGGCTCAGTCAGAAAAACATGTGCCTCTCTTGATCTTGAGGTCATGAGTTTGAAGTCCATGTTGGGTGTGGATATTACTAAAAAACACAAGTAAACTTTAAAAATAAAATAAAATTTCTTTTAAAAATTCTATTAAAAAAAAAAAGAAACTAAGACTAATCAACCAAGAAATTATGCTCACAAAACAGAATGTATGTGTTATAAATCTTGGCAATGAAGGAATAATGGTTTGATAAAAATCTTTGAAATAATAGTAAAATAAGGGGGGATAATAATGATAGTATTCTTAATATTTCCAAGAAGACAATTAACAGATAATCTCTAAAATTAAACCACATGGTTAAAATTATGTTTTAAAATTTTTTATTTTTCTGAACTTTACAGGATGAGCAACAAATTTCTTTTTGGTGAAAAAGATTTTTTTCGAATTTGGTGATCATTTTAGTTTTAAGACAGCAGTACTTTTTGTTTTTCTTAATTGAGGTAGAGTTAAACGTTGTACACATCGACAAAATTATTTTTGTCTTTCTTTCTGTCTATTCATCTGCATAGACATAAGCCTGAAATAACATTCTCCTCATAATATTGATTGTTATTTCTGGTTATAGGATTTGGGTTAATAGGATGCTTTCATTTTAACATCATTTCAAATTATACTAAATACATATAATTAAAAAAATTATTAGGCCCACTTTCATGTTCTCATCATGAATCCAATTATCAATTTCTTTATTTTTTCTATCTTGCTCCTGACTGTATTGCACTGATTAGGACAGCTGGAAAGGTCAGCAGCCAATTTCCCCAGGTTCATTCCTCCTGGAGTCAGAATGCCAGTAATCATTCAAAGGCTAGCTAGGAGTCCTTTTTAGTAAAATCCCTGCACATCCATCATAATTATTGATGTGCTGGTATCCCGGGAAATCTCGTTTCTTTCCAGTGATAACAAGGACTCTGGACGTGTCAACTAGATCCTGCTATTGTAACTTGAGGTTGCTGGTTTACCACAACAAACATGTTATAATTAGTCCTACTAGCAGCATTCTATAAAGGAAAGCATGTAGTTAACTGGAATTTGTATTTTGTGTCGGTACTAAGGCATGTCTTTCCTATCCAGTCTGGCATTTCTTTCTTTGATATAGTTGATAAATGAACATTTACTACTTTCGTGTCTTTCCAGTCAAAGAAGCAAGGATGTAGATTTCAGATGTGTGGATGAGTAATGTCATTCACATTTTGGATTAGTATAGTGTCTTTAGGGAATGGGGCAAGGAGGGTTTGTCACAGGGATCTGCAAACCCTCAGCCAAATAGCTTAGAGACAGGATGAAGAAGCATGTTGGACTTCTTAAAGTAAGGAGTTCTTGAGATGCTTGGTGGCTCAGTTGGTTAAGCATTTATTTGCCTTTGGCTCAGGTCATGATCCCAGAGTCCTGGGATGTATCCTGCACTGAGACCCTTGCTTAATGGGAAGCTTGCTTCTCCCTCTGTCTACCACTCCCCCTGCTTGTGTGCTCTCTCTCTCTCTCTCTCTGATGAATAAATAAATGCATAAAATCTTTAAAAAAAGATTTAGGAGTTCTGTATTGTAAATGCAAGGTCTTTCACTTATTTTATAATCTTGGACAAGCTACTCAATATTTTTGAAACCCAATCCTAACATTTTTTAAAAAAATAAATAAATAAAAATGCAGAATCATGACAGTTTCTTTCATACATTAATTTTTGTTTTGATTATGCTTTTAAGAGACTGCATTCCAGTTTCATTAAGACCATCATGAGTGTAGCTCTAAGTATTTTAATTATAGGTGGAGTATATCATAATCCTTCTTCATGTTGAATTTTAATATTCCCTTGGAAATGGTCATTTTTGTTATTAGAAAATGAATGAGAAGTTAAGAGATTGAACAACTTTAATGTGTAATCCCTCTAAAATCTAGTTTTTAAAATAAAAACACAATAATCATTTATTAAAATAGGCACTTTTCTGATGATTGGTGCATTGAGATATATTATTAGCATAAAGTATAACTTTAAGCCACTAAATATGGATTACAATTTGGCTAAAATAAGTGTTCCCTGTCTACCTGCAAATAAAAGTGCTAGGATTACCAATTCCAAAATGCCAATATAACAATGATTGTGAAATATTTGGAGATACAAGATGGTCATAGGTGCCCATATTATGAACAAGGAAGAAATGCCAGATACATCAAGAAAAAGAACATTTCCAAACATTTTCATTTGGACTTAACATGCAGCTGTGACAGAGGTTCAAAGACCATACCACATCCAGGAATTTCGACTCTTTCCCTTTGTTTCACTTCACCCGTGGGCTCCAAATTGGTGGCTGGAAATAGGCAGCAATACCTCATCTGCAATCTCTAATGTCACAGGATGCAGAACAGCTGACCCAGAGAATGACTTTTCCCAAGTCTGGTCCTTCAGACTCCACGCTTGAGTGCTCTGCCCTGGGGTTGCTCATTCAGTCAGAGAGCATCCTGATATGTGGCACTTTGCACTCAGTCTGAAAGTACTCCGGGATTTACTCACAGCAACATGCATACTCCGTTTCACCCTAGAGCAGAACTTGGCTGCAACATTTCACAGTATCTGTCCCCTAGCACGGGGAACTGAATGCTGGTAGCATTTCAGTCCTTCATTGTTCTTAGTGCACCATTAACAGGAGTATTCTATGATCTACACTTTTAAATACAATAATCCGTCAGATAATCTTTTTTAAAAGATTTTATTTATTTATTTATTTGTCGGGGGTTGGGGGGAGAGCACAGCAGGCAGAGCTGCAGGCAGAGGCAGAGAGAAGAAGGCTCCTCGCTGAGCAAAGAGCCCAATGTGGGACTCGATCCCAGGACCCTGGGATCATGACCTTGAGCCCAAGGCAGTGGCTCAACTGACTGAGCCACCCAGGCATCCCCACATCAAATAATCTTTCAGCCTTCTGAAAAACCCTCACGATATTGAGTAAAATTACAGAGACTGAGTCAGGATATGGGAAAAGCTGGGTTCTGGGTTGCACAAGCTTCAGAATCCTAAAATCCCTGCATTCTAAGATTATAGACACCAGGATCTCTGACAAGACTAACATAAGCAGGGAGCAAGTAAAACCCAAACAGATAAGCATATTACAGACCTTAGGAAGGAACATGTCTCCGGTAACAGAATGTTCTCTATCACATCAATCAACATGGTGAAGTGGAAGGCTGAAAAAACAAGATGGTGGAGTTCTGGTAGTCACAGCTCTACTCATTACTGGCAATATCTCTCTGGCCTTAATCTCGTAGTCCTCAATTTCCCTATTGCTCAGATGAGGGAGTTGGACTAGATTTTTTCCACTAGGGAAGATTATACTTTTTAGGTGGGGGTCAAAATTAAATTTTTGCTCAATTCGAGTTTCAACTATTATTCCTTAATAATAATAAAAAACAATGGGACACTCAGTTAGCTTTTCGTTAGATGAAGACACTTAAATCAGATATGTAAAATGGTGGTGATTCCAAAAGAATGCCAAGGTGGCCAAAAGAATTGCACAGAGAAGACTGCACAGCATGAAGTAAGCCATTCTTCTGGTTACTTAAGCCAAAAACTTGTCATCCTCCTTTGACTCCTTTCTCTCTTCTTATGTGCGAGAGTATCTTGTTGGCAATACCTTTTTTTTTTTTTTAAAGATTTTATTTATCTATTTGACTGACCCATATCACAAGTAGGCAGAGAGGCAGGCAGAGAGAGAGGGGGAAGCAGGCTCCCTGCTGAGCAGAGAGCCTGATGCAGGGCTCCATCCCAGGACCCTGGGATCATGACCTGATCCGAAGGCAGAGGCTTTAACCCACTGAGCCACTCAGGTGCCCCTTGTTGGCTGTACCTTTACAACACACTCAGACTCTCACCACATCTAACCGTTCTCACTATTCCACCTCAGTCAACATCTTGTCTGGATTATTATTATTATTGGCTTTCTGCCTCCACATTTGCTCCCCTAAAGGCCAACAGCAACATGATAGCCAGAGCCTTCCTATTTGAACAAAAGGTGTTACTTCTCTGATCAAAATCCCCCAGTAGTTTTCAGTCCTCCTCTGAGTAAAAACTAAAATCCTTACATTGACCCGACAGCCACTTAGTATTTAATCCCATTCTTCTTCCTCACTGAACTCAGCTCCTACCCCTCCCTCTTCCATACACTCTGCTTCAGCTGCACTGGACTGAGATTCCTGAACATTTCAAGGACACTTTTTTTTTTTTAAGCATTGTTTAACTTCTAGAAATTTCCACGTGATGTTTTCCCTGCCAGGATCATTCTTCTAGCTTTTAAATTCGTTGTGATTTGTTGCTCATCCACTTTAAGTCTTTCTGTGTTCAGATGCCACCTTATGGACATACATGTGGTGGTGGTGGCCAGGAAGAAGTGGGATGCTTTCTGTAATACATATTTCTATATTTTTTATATAGTTCTATATATTTTCTATATTTCTGTAACACATACTTCACAAGAAATATTAACTTACTACCATCCCTGGCTATATCTATCCTCATTACTATTTTGCCTTTTTCTTTATAGCATATACTGTCATCATTACATATTATTTTCAAAATATATTTTGTCTATCTTTCCTCTTTAGTAAGAAAGGACAATGATCTTCCATTGGTTTTATTGACAGGCATATTTTCAGTGCTTATGAAGTACCTAGCTTGGAAGAAGTGCAATATAGTGATTTATAATACATATATATTTGGGATCTCCTGAGTGATAAGAGCAATGGAAGCATCTCTTATTATAATAATTTTGTCTTGACCTCAGTTCCTGAAGCCATTTCAAGCCATAGAGGGCAAATGGTGTTTTGTAATGAGCCTCTTTCCAACACAACTGGGTTTATGGACATAAGGTGACTTTTGGAAAGCACCTGTGGAAAGGGGCTGGTTGCCAGAGGAACCAACCATGCAGAGAGGGTTGGAACTTTTAGTTTCACCTCATAATTTCCAGGGAGGATAAAGAGACTGGAGGCACAATCAATCACCAGTGAAAAATGGGTCAATCAGTCACGTCTTTGTAATGAAGCTTCTATAAAACCCCAAAAAGGCAGGGTTTGGAGAGCTTCTGAATTAGTGAAGATGTGGAGAATTAGGTAGACTGTGGAAGCTCCTTTTCTTTTTTCCAAACGTTTCCCTATATATATATATCTCTTTCATCTGGTTGTTCCCAACTTATATTTTTTTATAATGAACTGGTGATATAAGAAGCAAAACATTTCTGAGTTCTGTGAACTGTTCTGGAAAATTAATCAAACTAGAGGGCACAGTGTGCTGGTTGTTCAGTAGCACAAGTGTCAGCCTGGGCTCTGACTTACTTCTGAAAATTTGGGAGGGTGGGGTGCAATCTTGTCAGTCTGAACCCTTAACCTGTTGCATTTGATGCTATCTCCAGGAAGATAGTATAAGAATCAAGTTAAATTGTAGAACACCCAGCAGGTGTCTGAGAACAACCTGGTGTTGTGGGGAATCCCCTTCCACACATAATAGAATTGGTGATCTGAATCCTTACCCATAAGTCCCCTTTGTGCTACATATTATCAACTTTGTGCCCTGGCTTTCTGTTATACTCTCTTTGCAAGATCTGCTATAGAAGAGTAAAGTCAACCTGCTGGAAAACCCAATAAAAATTGCCAAAGCTTTAGTATTCCATAATCAGACTTCATTTCCTCCTTTAAGACTTCCTCATTCTCCCTAACTTCTGAAACACTCCATTCCTACCTCCTAAACCAATATACACCCCATGGATTTGCATCCACTGAAACATTTCTACCTCTAAAATTCTACATTTAAACAATACTAACTACCACTTTCTGTTTCCAACTAAGATTTCAATTACACCAATCTCGTATCTTCTTCCACCTCATTGATATTATCTGCTCATTGATTCTTTCATTCTCACTAATAACCATGTTATCTCCAATTCTTCTCCTCTTCAGATTAGATTCCTTGGTCAATTGTTTCAACAATTTCTTTATAAGTCCCTAAACTCCTTTAATTCATTGTCGTTCCCTGGAAGGCAGCACTGATGGAATAGAACAACCACCCATTTCCCAACCACGACTGAGCCCTTAAGAAGTTTTGGAGACAATATCAGAATTAGGAAAGGAGTATTAGCAAAAATCTATGGTCAAAACCCCCAGCTGGGCCCTCTACGTCTCCCAAAACTTAATATATGTTCTTAAATTAATTCACTCTCCCTTTATCTACAAATGCTGTTTCCAAACTTTACTTGTTAATACTTACTTACTTTTTAATTTGAGAGTTCAATCATCACTTGCTCCGGAAAGCTCTTACAGATACCCGACTGGATTAATTTCCCTTGCCATATATTCTCATAGCAACTTCTATTTTTCTTCGTATGACTTATCACCTTATGATTACTTGCTCAATGTTTAACTTTCCTATAAAAATTAAGCCTCCATGAAGAGTAGTTATTTCATGCACCTATTTCACGGTTGCATCTTCAGCCCAGTCAATACATAGTATGTTTTCAAAAATTCTTGAAATCAAAGACAATTTCTCTTTACAACAGAAACAAGAAAGGACATACAATGGCTTCTCTTTTTTTCCCCTCAACCTCATTCTTTAGTTACTCTTCAAAGTCCATTGTTATTAACTTCCTCAGTCAGGGTGGTTTGCTCAAAATAGCCTACATGCATTGACCCTACTATGTTATTAACACAAACCTGTAATGAACTCAACCTACAAGCTCCTTTTCCTATTTCAACCCATTCCTGCCCTCAGACTCAATTCAAGACTTCCTCCTCCTAAGAAGAGGAAGAACAATATGGGAGGAATTTCACTGGCTTTGAAGGCAGATGAACTATGCTTCTAAATCTATTTCTTCAACCTAAGGGCTATGATCTTTGGAAGTTTTTAAAAATATTTTGAACTTACAGTCCTCAACCTTATCATGTATATAACTATAAAATCTGCCTTATGGTGTTTTTGTGATAGTTTTTAAACAAAATATGTGTTGGAAGTGCCTGACAAGATGGGGACATCCACTCAGTATCTGTTAAGTTCCATTAGTGGAACAGGGAATTTTCCTCTCATCTCCCAACTTATTTGTCTCAACTCACAGCTGAGGGAAGAGCTGCCCCTAAATGATGTTCATTAATAGCCCCTTTATTTTGAAGAAACAGCTGATTTCATTGGTCATATGCTAATCATTTTCTGGGCGAAAGTCAACTAAGGGCTTATCATTTATTTGTATATGTTTAATTTGCCTTAAAGGATGGAGCAGCTCTTCTCTTCCTCCTTCCCTTTCAGTTTTCTGGAATAAATGCACCCTGGGCACATATGTGATCCAAAGCCAACATTGCTGGAAGGCTTTCTGATCCCAGCTATTATGAATTAAAGTAGGTCTTAGCTTCTCTTAAGGCTTTCAAGCCACAGCTATTTGTGCCTGGTGTTCTAGCTATGGGTTGATTTTTTTTTTTTTTTTTTTTTTTTTTTTACTGGGTTTAGCTTTGTTCAGATGGAGCTTTATAATAATTTCATTATCATTAACACTCTTAACAATCTTTCTTGAGAGCTTCAGACATCTTTTCAATAATTTTTGTAGCTCATCTTGGAGTTAGACTTGGGTTCAAAATCTAATTATTTTAACTCTCAATTCTGTGAGTTTTTAAAAAACTCTATTGAATAGAAGGTATTCCATCTATTCAGTGAAGAACATTACACCCACATCTATGAAGGCTGCGAAGATTAAATGGGGAAATTCATATACATATATGTCACATTACATATTATGAGCAATAATTATTAGTCCGTATAAACATTTTTGAGCTGCAATGCACTATGAGCTTCCTGAAAGTAGACCTATGCCTCACAATGACTCACAATTCCACTTCTTGCTGCTCCTAGGATTACATCATACAGTAAGGCACTGAAGATTCTTCTCTGTCCTTGGTCCTTCAAAAGTGGACATTGCATTGTTAACCAGGTAGTTGAGTCAAAATTTGAATCCACGCATTGTTGCCTGGATATTAGGTTTTCCTCCCCCTCCCCCTGCCCCCTCCCCCTCCTTCTCCCCTCTCCCCCTTCTCCTTCTTCATTATTACTACTACTGCTATTACTATTATTGTTATTTTAATTTACTCCACAGCAATAACTTTAGGTAGAAGGAAAAAATGGAGCAATCTGATAGAACCATTTCTACAAAACATGGAATTTAATTTTATTTCTTCTGATTTCATACTTAAGCAGTTTTATTTTTAACATACAGACTATGCTCAGAATGCAGCACAGAGAAAAACAGTGAAATAAAATACAGAAGTGCCATTAAGAGATATAGAAGACAGATTGAAAAGCCCCATTAAACATTTAATAGTAATTATAGAAGAATATAATAAAGAAAATGATGGAAAAGTAATATTTAAAGAGGTAATAGGGGAACATTCTTAAGAATTTTTTAGTCATGCTTCTTGATTGTGAAGACTCTTTTTAAGAACAAAGGAAACCTTTGAAAAATTAGTAAATCTAGGTCCACCTATATTTTAGGAAACTATAAAGCATTAAGAGGAAGAACAAATCTTAAGAAGTTACCAGAAAAGTAGGCAAATTAAAGGCAAGGTAGTTTTAATTAGCTGATAGGCTGTCTACCTATTAACAATAATAGAAGAAATAATGTGGTTTGTTAATATGTAATAAGTACAAAAGACAGTGTTATAAACCTAAAATTGTGTACATGTTTCCATTATCAATAGCGAAAACAAAATAGAACATTTGCAGGTAAAGTAATTTTATCATGGGTAGACTCTGAATAGAGGGATCAAAAATCATGAAAAACATGGGTTATTCGAAGAGTGATAGACACAGAAGCTTGAATTGATGTAATTTCATTTTGTATTAACAGTAAAAGATAATGAGTTATTTTGAATAACAAGGAGTAAAGCTATAAAATAAAATAAAAGTAATAGGGCATGCACACTGAGAGCATTCCATGTCTTCTTGGTGTGTTCAAGGAAAAGAATAAAATTCTTTCTAGGTCTATTTTTTAAATTTAAAAAATTAAAGACAAACATATATACATAACTAGAAATAGCTTTCTAAAGTATAAGAAGAAAACTAAAAATTCGAGAAAACTTGTTCACGCCTAAAAACATGAAAAGCAGAAAAAAAATGTGAATAAAACAATGGAACTTAAAAATACAAAAATGGAATGTAAAAAAAAAAGTCTAAATAACCAGAATAAGTGTCAAGCATTTAATCTTATATGTTAAAAAATGTAAGTAATCACAGTAACATGGAAACAGAGCCAGATAACCATATGGTGCTGCTAAGTGATATATCTAAAACAAAGCCTCAGAAAAATATGAAATATACAAAGACATATATAGGGCAAAAACTAACCAAAATGTAATAAAGTGGTAGGTATAGGTAACTAATGTCAAGCCAAAAAGAATTTTAAAGCAAAAACACATAGGACCCTAAATCATAATGAAGGAATTAATAAATCTGAATGATAGAAAAGCCATATATGTGACTAATAAACAAGTGATGTAGTATCAAAAGCAAATTCTCAGAATTGTTATTAAATGTAGCAAATCTATATTTACAGAGTTTGAAGGAGCTTTGGCACCTAACAAATATAGAACATGTAGACAAAAATATAGTACATTTTGGAATGTTTTAAAACATAACTAATAACTATGTTTTCAACCAAAGTTAATTACATATGTATATGTATAATCATGTATATATGTATAATCATGGATATATAGTATGCAATGTACATATGCATTATACATATGCAAATCCAAAGCAGATAATTTGCTTTCTTTTCATTCTTTTTATGAACAAATGTAAGTTCAAAAAATAAAATTGTCATAACGTAACAATGGAACCAATTTCCAAGCATTCATATTATAAGGCACTACATGCTGGATGAAAGCAATTGTATAAAACTTATCCAATATATGATACATTTTAAAGTATAATAAATATATATATATAATAAAAGACATAAAATAAAACATGCAATTCATAATTGACTCATAATTTTGAGTATTGTACAGTGTAATCTAAAAATCATACACACTTAAATGACAGCAATTACCTCATATGATATCTTAAGGACTTCAGAAAAAGTAATATTTAAAAGGAAGTTATTATTTTTAAGTATATGTATTAATAAAATTATTTAAAAGGAAAAATATAACAAATCTAAGAAATATGCAGAATGCAGAATATAAAACTAATTAAAAATCAATAAAATAGAAAAATAAAGAATAGAAAGGGTGAACACAGCCAGAAAAGCTCATTCACTGAAGCAAGTCCTATCTCCCCTGCCACTTTGCCCCAACAAATCAACAAATCTGTAACCAAAAAAGAGAAAGATCACAAGTAATTAGTTTAAACTACTTCAACAGATATAATTTGTAGTTATATACATGGAAGTTACATAGTTTTGTAGACAAAGAAAGATATTTTAAATATGAAAAAATTTTAAATGCAATACCTTTTGAAGACATTTATTACTAAAATGGACTCAGAGATTAAAATTCTGAATGAATTAAAAAATTGATGTTAAATTTGTAATCAAAATTATCCCTTCCAAAAGGCCACTAGATGGCTTTGTACACAAATTTGAGCAAATCTTCAAAGAACAAATAAACCCTTTTGTTAAGCAAACTCAAAGAATAATGAAACAAGATTCTAATTAAGAAATTTATTCCACTAGTATAAACTGGATACTTTATTGGGAAAGGTACAATTCCAAAAATATAAGTTCATCTCACCTATAAAATATGTGCCATAGTAAAGCAAATTCAGAGATGTATTTAGGAAAAGAAGGCATTTAAACATCAAAAAACCTATTAGTGATATCACCTTATACCAGTTAGAACGGCCAAAATTAGCAAGACAGGAAACAATATGTGTTGGAGAGGATGTGGAGAAAGGGGAACCGTCTTACATTGTTGGTGGGAATGCAAGTTGGTACAGCCACTTTGGAAAACAGTGTGGAGATTCCTTAAGAAATTAAAAATAGAACTTCCCTATGACCTTGCAATTGCACTACTGGGTATTTATCCCTAAGATACAGATATAGTGTAAAGAAGGACCATCTGTACCCCAATGTTCATAGCAGCAATGATCACAGTCACCAAACTGTAAAGAACCAAGATGCCCTTCAACGGATGAATGGATAAGGAAGATGTGGTCCATATACACTATGGAGTATTATGCCTCCATCAAGAAGAATTGAATACCCAACTTTTGTAGCAATATGGACGGGACTGGAAGAGATTATGCTGAGTGAAATAAGTCAAGTGGAGAAAGTCAATTATCATATGGTTTCACTTATTTGTGGAGCATAAGGATCAACATGGAGGACATGGGGAGATGGAGAGGAGAAGGGAATTGGGGGAAATTGGAGGGGGAGATGAACCATGAGAGACAATGGACTCTGAAAAACAATCTGAGGGGTTTGAAGGGGCGGGGGGGTGGGAGGTTGGGGGAGCCAGGTGGTGGGTATTAGGGAGGGCACGGATTGCATGGAGCACTGGGTGTGGTGCATAAACAATGAATTCTGTTACACTGAAAAGAAACGCAATTAAATAAAAAGCACAATCCGTGAAAAAAAAAGAAAAAGAAAACTTATTCGTACCAAACACCACTTTGATAGGAAAAAGAGCAATAATCTTAAGGTGACCTCAGTATCTGTCTATCCTGTATCTATCTATCATCTATCTATCTACCATCTATTTGTTAAATATTACTTATATGTAATGTATTTTATATTATATAATAACTATATATAATTATATGATATAATTACTATAATATTCTGTGGAGAGCCATTCAGCAGATGCAAGGAGTCACGTAGACGGGAGTGCCTGAAGATTGAGGAACTGAGAATGATTGGTTTAGGAGGATGTGGGTGCGCTCGTGGCTGACGCACACAGCACCAGGAGCCAAGAGATAAACGCATGATCACCGCTAGAGAACAATAGAGTCCTACATGGTTACATAAGGGTCCACAAGGACACTGCGTGCACGGCGTTATGATTGGCCAAATAGGGGGACGAGAACGGGTGAACTTCGTGCATAAATACTGCTGTAAGTGCTTGGTGCGGCACGGCCGCCATTACTAATAAAAGAAGCTTGCCACTCACCTCGTCTGCGGGTCGTTCTTGCGGGCCGAGAGCGACAATATTCAGCACTCTGTGATAAATTTTTCCCCTATGAAACTGTAAATAAATCTCATGGCTAATGGCAAAGGATGATAGAAATATTCTTATTAAAATCAAGAATAAGATAAGACTGTTTCATATCACTACCCACATAATCAGCTAGAAAATGAAATAAGAAGCTTAAAGTGTTTAAATATAAAGAGAAAAGGAAAAAGTGTCATAATTTATAGAAGATTATGTATGTAAAAATAATTTAAAAGTTCTGGTGACTATTAGGACAGAGCTCAATGTGGAAGTTGGATAAAACATTAACAGGTAAAATATGTTATTATTATATTTGTATTTCCTTTTTTCTATTAATATTTTATAAAATACTTCAGAAAGTCAAGAAGAAAAAGTAATATGAGTATATTTTACCGATCATATATCATCAAACTTTAATAGTATATTTGTATCTCTGTATACCCCTTCCTGATTACACCAACATTCTTTCCTTATAGAGTCATACACTTATTTCTGCAGAGGACAGTCATATCCAACATTATTTAAGATTTTAATATTTGTGAGATTAAGAGTCACTTATGGTTTGTCTCCCTCCCAATCCCATCTTGTTTCATTTATTCTTCTACCCACTTAAGCCTCCATGTTGCATCACCACTTCCTCATATCAGGGAGATCATATGATAGTTGTCTTTCTCTGCTTGACTTATTTCGCTAAGCATGATATGCTCTAGTTCCATCCATGTTGTTGCAAATGGCAAGATTTCATTTCTTTTGATGGCTGCATAGTATTCCATTGTGTATATATACCACATCTTCTTGATCCATTCATCTGTTGATGGACATCTAGGTTCTTTCCATAGTTTGGCTATTGTGGACATTGCTGCTATAAACATTCGGGTGCATGTGTCCCTTTGGATCACTACATTTGTATCTTTAGGGTAAATACCCAATAGTGCAATTGCTGGGTCATGGGGCAGTTCTATTTTCAACATTTTGAGGAACCTCCATGCTGTTTTCCAGAGTGGCTGCACCAGCTTGCATTCCCACCAACAGTGTAGGAGGGTTCCCCTTTCTCCGCATCCTCGCCAGCATCTGTCATTTCCTGACTTGTTGATTTTAGCCATTCTGACTGGTGTGAGGTGATATCTCATTGTGGTTTTGATTTGTATTTCCCTGATGCCGAGTGATATGGAGCACTTTTTCATGTGTCTGTTCGCCATCTGGATGTCTTCTTTGCAGAAATGTCTGTTCATGTCTTCTGCCCATTTCTTGATTGGATTATTTGTTCTTTGGGTGTTGAGTTTGCTAAGTTCTTTATAGATTCTGGACACTAGTCCTTTATCTGATATGTCGTTTGCAAATATCTTCTCCCATTCTGTCAGTTGTCTTTTGATTTTGTTAACTGTTTCCTTTGCTGTGCAAAAGCTTTTGATCTTGATGAAATCCCAGTAGTTCATTTTTTCCCTTGCTTCCCTTGCCTTTTGCGTTGTTCCTAGGAAGATGTTGCTGCGGCAGAGGTCGAAGAGGTTGCTGCCCGTGTTCTCCTCAAGGATTTTGATGGATTCCTTTCGCACATTGAGGTCCTTCATCCATTTTGAGTCTATTTTTGTGTGTGGTGTAAGGAAATGGTCCAATTTCATTTTTCTGCATGTGGCTGTCCAATTTTCCCAGCACCATTTATTGAAAAGGCTGTCTTTTTTCCATTGGACATTCTTTCCTGCTTTGTCGAAGATTAGTTGACCATAGATTTGAGGGTCTATTTCTGGGCTCTCTATTCTGTTCCATTGATCTATGTGTCTGTTTTTGTGCCAGTACCATGCTGTCTTGATGATGACAGCTTTGTAATAGAGCTTGAAGTCCGGAATTGTGATGCCACCAACGTTGGCTTTCTTTTTCAATATCCCTTTGGCTATTCGAGGTCTTTTCTGGTTCCATATAAATTTTAGAATTATTTGTTCCATTTCTTTGAAAAAGATGGATGGTACTTTGATAGGAATTGCATTAAATGTGTAGATTGCTTTAGGTAGCATAGACATTTTCACAATATTTATTCTTCCAATCCAGGAGCATGGAACATTTTTCCATTTCTTTGTGTCTTCCTCAATTTCTTTCATGAGTACTTTATAGTTTTCTGAGTATAGATTCTGTGTCTCTTTGGTTAGGTTTATTCCTAGGTATCTTATGGTTTTGGATGCAATTGTAAATGGGATTGACTCCTTAATATCTCTTTCTTCTGTCTTGCTGTTGGTGTAGAGAAATGCAACTGATTTCTGTGCATTGATTTTATATCCTGACACTTTACTGAATTCCTGTATAAGTTCTAGCAGTTTTGGAGTGCATTCTTTTGGGTTTTCCACATATAGTATCATATCATCTGCGAAGAGTGATAATTTGACTTCTTCTTTGCCGATTTGGATGCCTTTAATTTCCTTTTGTTGTCTGATTGCTGAGGCTAGGACCTCTAGTACGATGTTGAATAGCAGTGGTGATAATGGACATCCCTGCCGTGTTCCTGACCTTAGCGGAAAAGCTTTCAGTTTTTCTCCATTGAGAATGATATTTGCGGTGGGTTTTTCATAGATGGCTTTGATGATATTGAGGTATGTGCCCTCTATCCCTACACTTTGAAGAGTTTTGATCAGGAAGGGATGTTGTACTTTGTCAAATGCTTTTTCAGCATCTATTGAGAGTATCATATGGTTCTTGTTCTTTCTTTTATTGATGTGTTGTATCACATTGACTGATTTGCGGATGTTGAACCAACCTTGCAGCCCTGGAATAAATCCCACTTGGTCGTGGTGAATAAACAAACTGAGGGTTGCCGGGGGGAGGGGGTTTGGGAGAAGGGGGTGGGATTATGGACATTGGGGAGGGTATGTGATTTGGTGAGTGCTGTGAAGTGTGTAAACCTGGTGATTCACAGACCTGTACCCCTGGGGATAAAAATATATGTTTATAAAAATAAAAAATTAAAAAAAAAAAAAAAAAAAAAAAAAAATAAATATGAAAGTATCTGTTGCATAAGTTAGGACCTGAAAAATCATTTTAAAAAGTCAGTTCTATAGATTACAATTATCACCCAGTGGAATTCTTCTTAAATCAAGAGTATAGAGAAATATATTAATTTTGATCTAGTCCACAGGACTCTTTAGAACAATTGGACAGTATTTGCAGAATACTTTCAATTTCTAAGACTCATTGTTAGATGTTTCTAAAAATAAGCAGAATGTAGTAAGCAATACCTCATATATTGTTAGCCTCAACCTATGCTAATTTCTCCCTTTCCAGTGGAAACATCTGGATGTAAGGAAGGGAGAGGTTTTGTAATTGTATATATAAAATTATACTAATATATATAAAATCAAATATTTACTTTTTTCAAAAAAAAAAAAAAAAAAAAAAAAAAAAAAAAAAAAAGATTTTAATATTTGTATATTTTATTTAACCAATGTAAGTTATCATTTTGAATGTTTTAAATGTTAATGAATACAATAGTATTGCATATAAGCATGTTTTTATTTTTTTAGAACTATGTTTTTGTAGTCATCCATATTGTCATTCTTTGGTAAATTTTTATTCCATTGTAAGGGTATATTGTAATATATTTATATTTTCTTATGTTGGACATTTTATTTGGCTTCAGTAATTCTGTGAATAAAAATATTGCTTCTATGTACATTCATATAAAGGCCCCATCCTACATTTGTGAAACATTTTCTAGAGTTTATACATTGAATAGAATTGATGACTTATAGGCTATGTGCATCTTTATCTTTAAATATATTGCTAAGTTCTTGTCTAAAATATGGATTAAAAATGTACACTCCCCAAAACAGAGTAATAATCCTTATTGTTGGAATTGACAGAGGTTTTAAAACATTTTCTGAATTTGAAGACTACTGTGGTATTAATTTTGCTTCCCTGACTAATAGGAAGGCTAAATATCTTTTCACATACTTATTGGTCACTTGGGTTTTTTTCTCTTAAGATTTACTTAAGAGAAAAAAACCCAAGTGACCAATAAGTGTGCGTGTGCGTATGTGTGTGTGTGTGTGTAGTGAGGGTTATCTTGCTAACCATGCATTTCAAATCCTTTTTAGTGTGAAAAGTCTGGGAAGTCAAAATCAACAATTTCAAAATTCCCTGACATGACAGCTTCCCCTTCTCTGGCATGGTCTGACAGATGCATTCATAGTACACCTTCATGTGGAAATGAGTCATCTTGGGAGAGGCAGAGTGGGTTGCAATTTTGGGTTGCAGAGTGGGTTGATTTTGATAAGGTGCCGAGGTTCTTAGGTCAGCCTTCTAATTTTCTTCATAATTTGCTTGCATACTTTTATATGTATCCCTCAGTGTAATCTAATTAATCTAATTATTTTTCTATTGTTTTTATCTACCAATTTCTCAAACTATTTATCCACCTATGTGTAGTTCCACGTAGCAGCTCAGATGACAAAGGTCATTTGAACTCCACAATTTATAGGTATATATATATGTGTGTGTGTGTGTGTGTGTGTGTGCGCGTGCACGTTTGTGTGTGTGTGTTTAAAGCTATTTTAAGCAATTTTAAATGTTACATTTTTGCTATATTTTCCAATATTTATTGCTTGGATAGTAGTATTTCTTAATATTTTATAATCATTTTCACTGTAAAATAAACCACCACAAAATTCAGTCACATATAAAAATAAGCATTTATTCTAATGATCATGGATCTTCAGTTCAGCTAAGGTGACTTTAACTCAGGTTGTACATCTGTATGTCACCTGGGGAAAGTGTGCTCTGTGTATGCTATAGGGGAGGGATCAATAATATTCCCTTTATCTTTGTAGATTCTTGGCTGAGACCTCTGTAATAAAAAGCAGATTAATAGGAGAAAAGCAGAGAAGTTCAATAACACATACTATATATATGTTATATATGTGTGTATATGTTATATATATGTATGCATGTTTGTGTGTATGTGTGTGTGTGTGTGTGTGTGTGTGTGTGTATATATATATATATAGAGAGAGAGAGAGAGGAGATACCCAGAAAACTGAGTGATTTCCCAAAGTGGCCCAAGCTACCACCTTAAATTAAGTACTATCTGTAGTTAAAGACAGATGAACATATAAGGGGAAAGGGAAGGCCATTTATGGGAGATTAATAGGCAAAATGCAGTAATCAAGTGTAGGTTACTATAGAGATTTAAGTTTTTACCTTTTCCATTGATCAGTTTCTGTAATGAGCACTGGGTATGATATAAGATTGATGAATCACAGAACTCTACCTCCGAAACTAAGAAAACACTATATGTTAATTAATTGAAGTTAAAAAATAAAATACACATTAAAAATAAGTAAAAAATAATTTAAAACAAAAAATAAAACTATTTCTATTTTTTTTAAAGTTTTTAGAAATTTAGTCATCCTTCCCTTCCTTGTAGAGAGAAGGAGATACTTCTACAAGTGGAGACTTCCCTTATAAATGTAACTGTTTCTTACAAAAGGGTCACTTCTACTCAGGTTTCAGAGTTTTCCTATTGTCTACTGCTTCTTAAAAATAAGCTAAAAGAGTCCTTATGCCAAATAGTTGTGTTTTGGGATAACATATTCTGCTCCCCTTCCACATTCATTCTGAATACCAAAAAGAAAACCAACACAACTTGCCACTGGTTACTGCCCCACATAGTCATTCAAATTTGCAGCAAATTTCTTTGATGGAATGGTCTAGAACCAGGGTTAGCAATCATGAAAAAACAAAGCATTGGGAAAGGTAATTATGCAATTATAAAAGACAGTATAAGTGCTGTTTTTCTTCTTTCTTCTCTATAAAATCTATATAAAACAATATGAATGTAATCATATTGTTGGGACTCTAACATAAAGAAATGTAATGCTATTGTTAATAGCCCAAGGAAGTGGCTGGGAGCAAAGCTGTATTGGACTAAGGCAATTAAGCCAGATGGTAACTTAAGCTTATGGGAACAAATGAAAAGAAGTATAAATGGTAAACAAGAAGATAAATATAACAAGTCTATAAATATATACTTGCTCTCCTTTCCTCTGTGCTTCTTTAATTAACATAAACAATATAAAGTAATAATTGCAAAAATTGTTATAATGTATCATTGGGTTTGTGGCTTATATAATGTAATATGCACAACAATAGTAGCACAAAAAGGAGGGAGAGGGAGTAAAGCTACATAGGAGTATCATTTTTATATCTCAATTGATTAAGTTAATATAATTTATTAAGTTAAGTATAAATTAAGTTAATATAAAGATGTTTTTCATAAGTTAAGATGTAGATGGTAAATCCTAGAGCAAATAACTGAAATGTATAGTCCAAAAAAAAAAAAAAACCTTCTTTAAAGGAATTAAAATATTACACTAAAAATATTCATTTAGCGCAAGAGCAAGTATAACGGAAGACTAGTGGGTTAAAAAAGTCATGGTATTATAGAAAACAAAAAGTAAAAAGGCAGATGTAAATCCAGGTCCCTCAATAATAACATTAAATGAGTTGATTAAGTAATCCAATCAAAGTAAAAAAAAAAAATGAACCAGTTCTATACTCTTCACAAAGGCCACATTTTAGATTCAATGATACAAGTAGGTTAAAAATAAAATGATGGAAAAGAGGGGTGCCTGGGTGGCTCAGTGGGTTAAAGCCTCTGCCTTCGGCTCAGGTCATGATCCTGGGATCCTGGGATCGAGCCCCACATCCAGCTCTCTGCTTACATCCGGCTCTCTGCTTATATCAGGCTCTCTGCTCAGTGGGGAGCCTGCTTCCTCCCCTCTCTCTCTGCCTGTCTCTGCTTACTTGTGGTCTCTGTCTGTCAAATAAATAAATAAAATCTTTATTAAAAAAATGATGGAAAAGATACCTAGTTGTTAATACAAGAGAACTGGAGTAGCCATACTACTATTATCAAAGTAGATATTAAGCTATCTTCATGTCAGAATTATTTTATTCATAATTCCCCCAAAATGGTAACAATTCAAAAATCCATAAATGAATGGGAGGTAAACAAAATGCGGTTTAATAAAAATTATGTATTCATAAAAGGAATGAAGGACTGATATATATATATATGTATACATATCTCCAACGTGTAAAAACCTTGAAAATGTTATGCTCAGTGGGTTAAAGCCTCTGCCTTCTGCTCAGGTCATGATCTCAGGGTCCTGGGATCCAGCCTTGCATGGGGCTCTTTGCTCAGCGAGGAGCCTGCTTCCTCCTTCTCTCTCTGCCTGGCTCTCTGACTACTTGTGATCTCTCTCTGTCAAATAAATAAATAAAATCTTAAATAAAAATAAAATTAAAAGAAGCCAAAAAAGGCAACATATCCTGTGATTCCATTTAAATGAAGTACCCTGAAGAGGAAAGTCTGTTAAGCATAAAGTTGAGTAGCTGTTACCTAGGTCTTGGGTAAGAGGGAAATGGGTAATCACTACTAACACTGACTGCTGGATTTCTTCTTGAGATTATGAAAATATTCTGGAATAAGGCAGTGGGAATGGTTGCACAACTTTACATATACTAAAACCCACGAAATCATATACTTTGTAGAATAACAAAACAAATCTTTAAACATAGACATTTTAACAAAAAGAGTTTTAGAGAAAGCAATGGGACAAACATCAAGGTAGGGAGGGAACAAAAAATATAAAGTTATAATTCAATGAAACAGGGACAAAAAGAGAAAGATAAAATTGGAGACGATTAACAGAACATTGTAAGACTGATCATGGAAAAAGAGAGGAGAAGCAAAATGGAAATAAGTATAGACCCAGAAGAGAATTAAAAATAATAAAAGTGTTATGATCAGTCCATTGTGGTACTGCAGACCTCCAACAAAACCTGTTGATGAAGCAAAGCTAAATTTAATAGGTTTACTATAGTAAAGGAGAACATGTGTTTCCAAATAAGAAAACAGAGGAGGACATTTATAGGGCTTAGATACTAGACTGAGTGATTTTGAAGCGAGATGTACAGGATGGACATAACTTGGAATTGGGTAGTATTATTGACATAATGGTTTTGGGTTAGTGTGCACAGTGAGGTGAGGGTCTTGAAGAAAGTCTTGATGCGAGCAATGTTACACCTGGTAAGTCAGATGGTTAATTGATTCACACCTTATCTTCCAGGAGCAAGTATTTCCTAGGCCAAACATATTACTCTTTATTGACCTCAGTGTTGTTTATTAAAGAAACAAAAAATGTATGCTTCATTCTAAAATTGTTTAGCACCAAATAGGAAATGATCTCTGTTTCCATTATTGTGCAATACAGGGACAAAGAATTATTTGGCTTAAATTCGCAGACTTGAGCCAAGAAAATTAAAAGCTTGAACAACATGTAAAATTTCCCAGAAAATATAAAGATATCATAAAGAGCAAATTTGGAAAATAGAACATTCAATATGTCAAAATATTTTTAAAAATTATCAGCTAAATGAAGGACATACACATTGGGAAAGAAGTAAAATTCTCATTGCAGATAATATTTTATTTAATTCCAGTGATTTAACAGCTACAACCACAAACACTTGTAAAGCTATAGGTGAATTCAGTGAGGTCATAGGATAGAAGCCCAACGACAAAAAACAACTGCATTTCTATATACTCGATTTTTACAGTTATTTTCTTAGTGGCTGACCTGGGAATTACACTTAATACCTTAACATGTAACAATGCAGTTTAGATTAACAACAATTTATCTGAATAGTGTACAAAAATTTGGCTTCTATGTAACTCCATTATCTCTCCATTCCTTTGTGCCTGAACACACACAGTTACTCAACACAAAAGAATCTTGTTACCAGGGACTTAAGGAAATCTCCATCAAATCATTAGCTGACCACTAAGCTAACCAAATGATTTTAGTAGCTACAAATGGTAAAGAATAGAGACTTAACATAATTAGTTTAGGTAAATCACTAAAGAAACAAACATCCACAACAACAACAAAACAAATTCGTGAAGGAGGGAGAATCTGATTTCCAGAGTTGCCAAATGGTATTATTTAAAATGCCCATCCAGTTTTCTGTTTTTTGTAATTTTTATCTCTTTGCTGTTCTGTATTTGGTGAAACAATGTTATCATACTTTTCTCTGATTCTTTTAGTAGTTTCCTTTAGTTCCCTGGACATATTTAAAATAGCTGATATGAACAGTCATCTATAAATGCAGTATCTGAGTTTCTTAAGGACAGTTTCTATTGACTATTCTTTTTTTCTCTTTCTCTCTCTCTTTATATGGGCCATAGTTTCTCCATTTTCTTATACATTTTCTCGATAAAAAATTTAGTGCTATAAATTTTCTTTTGTTTTCCATCAGATTTAATGAGTTAGGTACCAATTATTGATCCACTTTCCAAAATTTTCTCTTTGAAAGTTGTAGATTTGTCTTTTAAAAGATTTAGTTTTCTGCCATCTCTGAGGGGTTTTGTAGTTTCATTTACAAGAGGCCATGAATAACTGAAATTTAATACTTCATTTTTAAAAACATGAAAAGAATATGGAAAAGAAGTAATTGTTATAATCAGATATGAGGCATTCAGTGTTCATAGTCTAATTCCCTCTATATTTTTTGCATATTTAACAATTTAAAAGTGGGTAAGGTGGTGATTGGAACTGAAGTTCTTTGGTTTATTGATCATGTCACTCCTTTCTTTATATAACCAGTAATTTTTTCCCAACTTAATTGGCATATAAATTCATTTATTTTACTTAAGTTCCAATTCACAATGTAGGTAAAAGCCCTTTGTCATTTCACTCTAAAATCATTGTTACATATCTATCATTTGATCGACTTTTCCCCTTATTTGTTCTAACAATCATTTTTTTTTCAGCATGTTTTCTTCTAACATTTTCATGCTCAAAATCACAAAACCGAAATCTTGCCATTTGCAACAACATGGATTTATTTTTTAATGTTAACAATTTTCCTATATTTCAATCATTCCATAATCTGTCCATAATTTACCTGTAGGTATGTACAAACAGAAATATTGCATATTCTCTGTGGCATCAGAAAAATTTGAATTGTTCTCTGAATATGCTTTTTGTTTCTGTGCCTTTAAAATACTCTATATTTGGCATGCTTTCCCACCATCTCAGAAAACTTCCATAAATTCTTCAAATCCAGATATTATACCACCATGTATACCTCAAAAAGTTTACCTCGATAGCTCCCAATTCTACAATTTGCTATTCATTTTTATTTCATGTATTTAACCATAAAAGTTTGTATTGTGCTAGTTACTAACCTTCTTAATTTTAATGACCTATTATATGTATCTTTCAGCTCTAAAACTTCAAAATGATATAATTATAAATATAAAATATGAATATTTCATAATCTTTCATGTTATCTAGCATAGTTCTGAGCTCTGAAATTAAATGCTGTTTGGTTGACTCCTCCATTTTTTGGAGAGATGAATCATACCAACATCAGTTGATGAAATTAAATACTACTTGATAGATTATTTCACTCATTATGTAGATTGATTGGACAGTTATTCAATATGATGGTAATAGATGAATGGAGCTAGTCACCTTGTGACTTAACAGCTAAATAGCAATATGAAGACATTCAATAGGATGGGGGCACTTATCATTAGGAAATATTCCAGGGTCACATTCGGCTGAGAAATATAAAATAGTATATAAAGATCTATGTTTTTAAGAGTGTAAACTATGTGTATTTATATGCAAATGAGAATGAGGTATAGTTGCAAGGTTTTCCCAAAGACTGGTCTTTGATAATCAATACAGCAAATGGGTTCAGTGGTCTGGGTTGACAGGTGCCTTAAGACCGTTTAGACAATATCTATGATTGTCATGTGAAGTAAAGAAAATTAGTTTCTGTGCATTATGAAAAACAGCTGTATGCTATCAGACCTGATTGGAGAGCATTTTAAATATTTTGTTGGAAACAGTTGCAAGAATTCATTGTATCATCTGTGACATCTGTTGTTATAAGAAGTGGCATCTGCTTGCAAGATCACTGGTCTGGTATAATTACATAAAAATCACATTTTTACCCATATATTTAGTACTGATGAGTGGTGAGGTTAGAGATTTGTCATATATTTTAAACATTTCTTTTTTTTTTAAACATTTCTTTTTGAAAATACATGAGCACAAAATCATCTGTGTATTTCAACTTTATGTTTCACCTTATTTTCTATGAGGACCTGGACTGAACAGTGTTTGGGTAGAGAAATTATCTGTTATCTATCCATATGGTGTAAAATCACAAAAGCAGTTCTCTGGGAAATTTTCCAAGTATCCACTCTGACTTGCCAAATAATAAATGCAGATTTTCCCAAGGTCTTACCTTTCCAGTTTGTGTCATCACTTCTTTAGGCTTTGAAAACCTACCCATCTACATATACTTAGTATGACTACAGGACAACTTTCCCATAGTTCTTCCCACATGTCATATCAATTCTACATCTAAAATATATCATAGGTTTATTTTTTCATCTCCATCTTCCTGCCTTCTCACAAGGCTGAAAATCTGAAGCTACTTGTTTCAATAATTACAGACAGTATCAGACCATGTCCCAGACAGAAGCTTTCTGGCTTTATGGTA
Source organism: Mustela nigripes (assembly GCF_022355385.1). NCBI lineage: Eukaryota > Metazoa > Chordata > Mammalia > Carnivora > Mustelidae > Mustela > Mustela nigripes. Next base: position 145,663,547 of record NC_081560.1, on the reverse strand, counting down.
GCAGTCAGAATCCTTCTACTATAAGGAATAGAAAACGCCAAACACTCCTCAAGCAACTAAGAAGTTATTATCTCCTAAGATGTCCAGAGGTGGTTTATTTTCAGCAGCTCTATAACATCTTAGAAATCCTTTAATTCACTTAGGTATTCACTCAGTAACTATGTAGGAAGTTCCTATTATGTTTCATGTTTGCTTCTAAATACTTGTTTTTACCTCCGTGGGTAGAAGAGGTGCAGATCCCTGCCTTGTGGAACTACATTCCCATTGTGAGTAGAAGGTAAATAATATTCACTACTTACATTAAACTATAAATAATTTACTGTGTTAAAAGATAATAAAAGCTATGGGGGAAAAGGACTGGGGTTGGGGGTGGACGGAGAATGTTGAATGTGTAGTTTTAAGTAAAATGAGCAACCTTTGAGCAGGTGGCACTTGAACAAAGTTTTCAAGGAGATGGGGTAGTTTCTGAAGCCTGTACCTGGGGCAAAAACCTGATTAGAGGAAACATAGAATATAAAAATCCTAAGGAAATAATGTGCCTGACAAGTTAGAAGAACTCAAACGATGTCAGAGAGGCGATAACAAAGTAAGCAAATGATAGTGTAGAATTTAATTTGGAGAGGGAATCAGAGCTTTGTAAATAACTTTAAGTGCATTGACTTTTATGCAGTTTGAAATGTTAAACGATCACCAGCTTTTAATTAGAGGAATGGTATAAGACAATTTACTAGTTTGAAGGATCACTTTGGCTGCTATATCAACAATGGACTCTAGAGGTGGCTAGAGCAAAGTTAGAAGCAGTGTTGCAGCAATCCAGCAAAAATGGTAGGGGCTCACAGCAAGGGGCCGGCGGGTGGTAGGGTAGTCAAAGGAATCTGGGTATATTTGGAAGATAAGAGGCAATATGCTTTTTAAACAGGTTTGAAACATGTTTGAGAGTGAGAAATCAAGGATGACTCCAGACTCTTATATTTTTCTTATTAAGGACTTTGACCATTAATGAGGATGAGGATAACAACAGTCTTTAACAAATGCTGTGGTTAAATAACATACCCCTTTATTACTCCGTTCTCATGAAGTATTTCCTACCTAACCAAATAAATACTATTTTTATTTTAGAAAATAAATCAGGGGCTACTGGGTGGCTCAGTCAGTTAAGTGTCTGAATTCAGCTCCGGTCAAGATATTTCTGGGTTGGTGGGTTAGAGTCCAGGGTCCCACTCCCTGCTCAGCAGGGAGTCTGCTTGGCCTCTACCCACTCATGACCCCCCTTCCACCCCACCGCCCTGCTTATGCTAACTCTCTCGCTTTGAAATAAACAAATAAAATTTTTAAAAAAGAAGAGAAAAGAAATCAAGCATTCAGGGATCATCTACAAGATGATATAGAGTTATTGATTATTTATTAAATCTACATGCTTAGAGTTTGAACACAGGAGTACATTAGATGAAAGTGAGCTTGACCAAGCTATCTACGCCTTATTTGCAGGCTTGTTACCGAGAGATTTTCTTTATAACAATTTATTTCTTCTTACCATTCTGGATATTTTAAAATATAGATTTTTCTGGAGAAACCATAGTATGAAAAATTTTTAAGTACAACAAAATGAAAAAAGTTTCCTTATAATATATTTAAATGAACAATGCTCCTTTTATACCTAGAATCTCCCTTTCACATTTATATTTCAGGTTTATACAGTTTTCCCAAGGATCACATCTTATTAGGAGTTTAGCATTTTGATATTTTTCTTCCTTATTACAGTTTAATTGCAATTCTATTTCTGATTTTTTGCCTGGAAATTCCAGAGTACTTCCAGATGTGCCATCCAATAATTCCTTTTCACATAAACTGATACATAGAATTTTATGTTTTTCTTAAATTAATTATTCATTGCATCATTGCATTATTTGTATGTATTTCAGGATAGTATATGTTTAAGGGACAATTACAATTTTTCTGTTTTGGATTCCTAGGTTCTTTCTTCCTATTACTACCTATAACTTGTTTTCAATATCACCTGCTACCCCAATCCAAATATTGCATACCTGTGACTGTGGTCCATCTTAAATACCAGTCTCATCACGTTAATATTGCATCTGAAATCTCAAAATAAATAAACCAATACATTTTTCCTTTTCCCTTGGGGTGTCAGACATCCCCTTCAAAGATGTTGGCTTCCATTGACTTTTTCAGTCTCATTTCTTGTCGTACCTCTAGCCACTCTGTTTGGTTCATCCTTTCCACTTTAGGTTCCTTCACATTCAGTGCCTCTTCTTCAAAACAATTCCTTTGCCAAACCTGATTTTTACCATTGCCAGAGCACTTTTCTTTTTTTTTTTTTTTTCACATTTCAGAGCACTGAACTACAGTAAATAATTGTAGACGTGACCCATTCATTTGAGGAGAGGGTCAAGACACAGACATTTGGGATTACTAATTACCCTCTAACACAAAGTAGGACTAGGTGACCAAATGTGACACGCCCAAGAATATACCGGAAAATAGTTACAGAAAGTCATTAGTGGTGGCTACAAGGAGAAGGTAGGACACATGGTTTATTTTCTTTAATGGACGTTTTTTTCCTTTAATGGTTTAAAGCTATTCCAATCATTACCTATGCGCGCAGTGATTGTCCTCCCTTCATTTCTTTTAAAGCCTCAGATTGTCCTATTACTTAATACATAGCCTAGTAATTATGCTGGTGTCTTAAAATCATGAAATTCTAGCTGAAGTAATTTCTATCTTGTCATAAATTAGTATGGGATATAACATAATGTGTGTGGTATTTTGTTAGGGAAAGAGACTCCATAGGGGACTATAAAATCAACTCCTTGGTACCATTATGACTAAATAGCTCAGCTTCTTTGGGGGAAAATGCTTAATTTATTCCTTCACACTCTTCATCATTTATCTTTTGTTTTGCCTTAATTAGCTTTTTTTGGAGATCAAAGCTGAACTCAGGCTTTTCTGATTTGTTCTCTCTACTGTTGCAAGAAAGGAGTGGAAAAAGAGGGAGGAGAATGACAACTCTGACATCTTGATGAAGGAGAATTCAATATTTGGAAAATCCTCATGTCATCAATAAATGCATTAGCCCTTGAGCACCTGGCTTCTTAAGCAAACACTTTAATAAGCAGATGGTTCTGACTGAGTGACCATTTTACATACTAACGCCACGTAGGCTTTGACAATTCGCTTGAGACAGACGGGTATGGCTCGTCAATTCTATGGTATCTCCAAGAACAGTAAAGCTATTTGCATTTTCCAAGATGTTAAAAATCAAACTTAAAGTATGCACATATATTTTAATTTAAATTCCACCTCTTGTTGCTTATTTGTCTGTGTGTTTATATGGTGCAAATGAATTGCTTAAAATAATTCACATCAGGCCATCCCCCCCACCCCACCTTAAATACCCTTTAGGTCCCTCACTGACATTTCCGTGCTTTTCACCTTGCTTGCCTGTATAAGCCTTCTTCTGCTCCTTCCAGACTTAATTTTATCATTTCCTTTACTGAGATTTCACTGATCCTTCTCCAGCCCAAATTAGCCATCCTCTTCCTGTATTCCCCCAGCATTTCATTCATCACAGCTACACTGAATTACAATGCTGAATTCTAAAGGGAAGCAATTGCCTCTACCTGCTCAGTGCTGACATGGGGCAGGAATCCTTTGAAAATGGAAACACATAATTTTATAATTATATTTTTTTTATGATTTTCTTGCCGTGTGTGTGTTTAAGAGAGATTAATTCAAGCTATGATTTGACTTTAAGCATAAATGTAGAAAAGAGTCCTGAAGAAAGGAGTAGAAATACAACTTCTTATTTTTTTTAAATTTTTTATTTTTTATAAACATATATTTTTATCCCCAGGGGTACAGGTCTGTGAATCACCAGGTTTACACACTTCACAGCACTCACCAAAGCACATACCCTCCCCAATGTCCATAATCCCACCCCCTTCTCCCAAACCCCCCCCCCCCGGCAACCCTCAGTTTGTTTTGTGAGATTAAGAGTCACTTATGGTTTGTCTCCCTCCCAATCCCATCTTGTTTCATTTATTCTTCTCCTACCCACTTAAGCCCCCATGTTGCATCACAACTTCTTATTTTGCGTGAAGTGCAATTTATGTATCAGGAAAAAAATACAACTTCTAAGTTAGAGAAGTCTTTTATAATTTCCTTCTTATTTTCAAGAACGTGTGTAAACCTACACTTCTACAACCTACACTCCATGAATATTTGAGACATAAAAAGTATAGAACTAATATTAAGTTGAGTAACTTGGATGTAATAAAATACATTATGCATTAGGATCAAATCATTTCTGAACAAATATAAATAGCTATTCTAGAGACACAAGCAAATGGATTAATCTCTACAGCAAGAAAGAAACAAAATGTCATGTTTTATAATATATCATATACATTTTTTACTCTTTCTAAAGTGTTCATTCCCTTGGAGTTTTCCTTAGAAGTGAAGCAAGTCACTTGGTTTCTCAGACATTTCAAGAATTCAGAGCAGAGAAAATTTTCAAAGGAAGAAGTTAGTAAATGCTGGACCCTATATTGCTTTAGACCACGCCAATTCTAACAGCTACCATTTACTGAAAAATTACTCTGTGCCAGGCACTCTGCTCAACATATTTTATATTTATTATTCCATTTAATCCTTACAATAATCTCATAAGGCTAAAAATATGAAAATATAAATTGAGAAAATATATGTATTTTGTTGAGGTTCAAATAGGTTTGAAATGTTAGAATGACCATATACATTCATGTCTAAGTGAGTCTAGACTTTAGAGCTCTCCTGAATCCTTTCTATGCCAGGAAGGAAATGAGAGTGACTTCTAATGTCTTAAAGGATATTTTCAATTGTATCCCCAGAAATTTATTAGGAACTTATATTCTTGCCAACTGTGTTTGAGGTGTCTTGAATCTCTCTACTCCCTAGTCTAGATGGGTATTTTCATATTATATTCTTTTCTTACTTTTAGTTTATGAAACATTTATTCTTTTTTTAAATGCCAATAAATACAAAGACACAAATGATTGTAAGTACACCGCTCACATAAATCTAGTTGACATTACAAAATAAAAGTAAAGCATGGATGGGGTTATAAAATTGAAATAGTAAAGGCACAACATAAAAATATGAAAGTATTCCTCCACCCACGTCAGAGTTCATTGTCCTCCAAATAAACTCTTTAAGAGTTCTATGTAATCCTTTCCTGAAAAATAACACCGTCACTGCTTAAGCACATACTTCTATAAATCACTTAAATAAATCCAATTATCTTTTGTAAAGCTTACTGATTTCACATAGCACTTCTTTTACATTTGTCCAGCATATATGGTTCAACCTCATTCTTCTTAACTACTTTATTTTTAATTAACTATAATTTTACTGATTATCAGTTAATAAATGTTTTGGTTGAGTACATGATTTGCTGTTAAATCAGTACTGTAATGAACATCTTTGTATGGTTTCTTTGGGTGATGTATGCAAGTAAATCCTTACATAATTTCATGATGGTATTGCTCATTTATAATTAGTTGCTTAATGTAAACCACTTTTTGCATTGTAAAGGTGTTTGTGGTGCCTTCTCTCTACAAATTAATGATGCTGAAATTCCCTCAACCTTAAGAATCAGATTTGAGGGGCGCCTGGGTGGCTCAGTGGGTTAAGCCGCTGCCTTCGGCTCGGGTCATGATCTCAGGGTCCTGGGATCGAGTCCCGCATCGGGCTCTCTGCTCAGCAGGGGGCCTGCTTCCCTCTCTCTCTCTCTGCCTGCCTCTCTGCCTACTTGTGATCTCTCTCTGTCAAATAAATAAATAAAATCTTTAAAAAAAAAAAAGAATCAGATTTGATTCCTCTCTTTCATACACAGCACACAATTAATCAACCAATTCTATTGGCCTGACTTCCAAAATATACCCATTTATCATGACCCATGGTCATGATGTCTCATTGAATGATTGTGACAACCTCTAACTAATCTATTCTCAACACTTTTAGAATGAGCCAAATCATATCATTACTCTGCTGGAAGTCTCATTCTGAGTAAAACCTAAAATCCATGCATGGTGTAAAAGCATTCAGTCATTTGGTCTTTGGCTGTCCCTCTGACTTTGTGTCCCACTCCTCTCTCACTAGCTGGCTGCCTTCTGCTGCCACAGTTGTCAAATAGGCGTCCACTTGAGGGCCTTTGCATGGGTGGTTTCATCCCCTGGAACAGCTCTCAGAGACCCCTTCCCTATCTCCCTTCCTCTGCCTCTTAAAGCAACTGTCCTTCACCAGCCTATGTAAAAAGCAGTCCCCCAAGGGCATCCTTTCCTTACCTCGCTGAGCTATTGTTATTTGTATAAAAAGCTCATCAATACCTGAACTGTTATGAGTTCTTTTCAGATCAATTTTAACTTTAAAAACAGAATCATAGGAGTTCTAAAATATACAGTAGAAAGGATACATTAATAACATCTGTGAATTATTTATAATCATTGAGGGGTAAAGGTATTTTAAGCAGAGAGAATGGGATCCTGATTTGTTAATACATTATCCATCACTGGTTATTGAATGATTTCTCTTCTCCCCACTGATTTGAAAATATCACTTTCACTTCTCACTGAATTGCTACATCTATAGAAAACTTTTGGGGGGCTACTTATTTTATTTTTTAAAAGATTTTATTTATTTGACAGAAAGAGAGATCACAAGTAGGCAGAGATAGAGAGAAGGGCGGAAGCAGGCTCCCCATAGAGAAGAGAGCCTGATGTGGGGGTCCATCCCAGGACCCTGAGATCATACTTGAGCTGAAGGCAGAGTCTTAACCCACTTAAGCCACCCAGGCGCCCCTTGGGGCTACTTATTTTGGACTAAATTTCTGTATATTTGGATCTACTTTGAGATATTTTCTCATTGCCAGTTTTCCCTTCAGAGAGATCATACCAACTTACAACCCCAACAAATATATGACATGTTTCATTCACCAGCAAACAGTAATTTACTCTAAGAAACATTTTATATTTGCATACACAGATCTTTAAATATTTAAGGCAGGGCATATGCATACACACACATATATTTCAAAATTACATATAATAAAAACTTAACTTACTTTTTAATAAGTATGAACTTCTTAATAGTAATCATATCTAATTTTGGTCTATAATTATATATATACAAGATTTTTATCAATTGGATTATGCCTTTCAACTGTATTTATGAAATTCTAAAAGGTTTGGGGAAGTTATACATCTTTTACATTATAAAATGTTGATTTAAATATTAATAGTATTGAAGATATTATTATTTAATTAATGATATTGCAAGATCTATTTTTTTCATGGACTGGGAAAAGTATTATTGTTTAGTGGTCAGCTCTTCAGGCTCTAGATATAGTCTGGCTTCAATTTGAGTCATATGATACAGCTTTGTGAAACCACTTTCTTTAGATTCTATATTCTTATATTGTAATGGGATTAAAAAAATATCAAACAAGAAGGGTTGTTCCTTTTATTAAATGGGATAAGACATAAACAGCTTATTATGGTGACTGGCAAAATTAACATGGTAATTTTACAAAACAAAGTTAAAATACATTATCACATTAAATTCTTGGATATTCACTACAGTATTTAAAGTCAGACACTGATGTTAAGAAATATGATGCCAACATATTTTGGGTTGTAGGTGTCTTTCTCTTAATTAATTCTTCTATGTAATAGTCATACCCTTTGATTCTTTTTGATGCAAGTTTTGTTTTTCAGTTCCACAATTATTGCTCATAATCCTTGACTTAGTACTTTTCAGGAGAATCTGCTCTGTCCTGCAGAGATTTCCAACATCTTGGACAACTATACTTCTCATATTTCATTTATCATGTTTATTTCTTTATCCTTAAAACATATGGTCTGTGAATTTCTTTAGTCAATTTAAGCTTTATTTCTTTGAGCTTCTGCTTTTGACAGTTTTCATGACTTAAAATCATAGTATTTTCATAGAAGTTTTAATTTGATATCAAAAATTCATTTTCCATGATTGGAACTTATTTGCTATACTGCATAAAATATGTCCATATTCCCTAATGTTTCTGGGAGTGAGCTCACTGCATTGAAGGTTACTATCACCGAATTTTCCAAAGTGTCCTTTTTTTAGGCTAATGAACCTTTTCATATATTTATCAATGAGTTTGTAAGTCCCTTTTCAGGCTGGTATGGTTTCCCATTCACGTGTTTTAGTCTGAATCAAAGGAAAGGGAGATATTTACATTGTAACCATTTTATTTTTCCATATTGGAGTTATGATGCTTAGGAGACAGTGAGAAAGAGGACAACCAAGCAAGCCAGTTTCAGGGAAGTTCACTGATCAAAAAGTGGATAGCTTCCATGTCCACTGTAGAAAGCTGATTATAGTAGAGACCATCTCACCTCCTCTGACTCCCACAATAAGAGGTATACAGTACTATATTAACACTACATAGAATGCCCATTTGCACCAACTTTTGACTGACACCTTTAGTTACTTCACAAAACCCTTTTATTTGGAACCCCACAGACTAAACCAGCACCTTTTGCTCTGAGCTTGGTTGTTTTATTGTTTTATGTTTATACCAGTAACATATTTGTTAAATCTTAATCCACCTTAAAAGTGAGATCGCATCAAAATTTAAACCAAAATACTTATTCATGCCACCACCTCTAATAAAATAATACTTAGGATGGAATTCATTTTTTCTTTTCATTATTTTGTATTTACGCATAGATCATGTATTAAGTGCAGAAGCAAAACATATTTGTGTGTCAGGTCTGGGAAAATAGACATGACGGATCCAGGTACTTTTTCTAAAATGTCGATTAGGTCATCATGCCAGTAACCTAGAACCTCTCAAGACCATCCCATCATCTTCTTTCAGATGACTTTTCCTGAACCTTTTCTTTCCCATGATCTGTTTTTAGAAACAGGGAGTTTAGTTGAGTGTGAAACATGATTTTTTGACAGTTTAGAAACAGGATAGTGGACAAGCTTCTAAGGAGCTGACTTGGAATTTCCTTTTTGCCAGTTCCTTGTTTGGAATATTGAGAAATGTATTAAACCTCTCTGAGCCTCTTTTTAATCTCCAGAATGGTAAAAAAATACCTACCCTGTAGAATTTTCAGAAAATTAGATAAGGTGCTTAAAGCACTTGCCACAAACATGATTAGTCACTGATGAATGCCAATTTTCTCCTTTGTGGAAGCTTTGACAGAATTGCGATTGGGCTCTTGTACCTCTTGTATTTCCTTCTCCCTATTTTCCCTACCTTTTCCTTCCTGCCTCCTTCCCAAGAGTGAAAATGCAGCAACTGGAAATGATGTTGTTGCATGATTAAATTTCTGTGTAGGGGACACAGGCAAAAAGTACATTATTATATTGCAGAAGTGCAGTGACAATAGCAAAAAAATGCAGGGAAGTAGAAGAATGATTTTTTTTAAACCACTATAGTTAGGGGTTTCCTCTTTATAACAAATTTAAAAAGTGGGAATGAGTAAGTTGTTTGGAAGAGCTGTTCGCCTGTCATTGTCACATTTCATTATACATGAATCAAACACTTCTCTCCTTATTAATGAGATCTTTGACTGACAACATGATTAAATGACATAAAACTGTGATGCCACATATCTGATTGAAAATGGTCTTGATGTCTAACAGATGAGTGTTCTAATTTGACACAAAATGAAGCCACCTTAGAGAACTCAACTACTGCAGTCTAACTTTTTCAGAGTGTTGCCATTTCTTTTATTTTTTCCCAAGATGACACTGACAACTTCTCTGAAATTCTCTGTCACTGTGCTTTGGAAAGACTAATTATGTGTCTTTCCATACTAAGATATATGCATTAAATAATGAATACTTTCTCAAGTATATTTATGAATCCCAACACCTTAAACATGTTATATGTCAGAACCATCTATTTCTTTGGATAACTCTAAAGCAGTAGACATCAACAATATGAAAGAGGTCTAAAATTTTGTTTGACATTCTTTGCAAAACTCAGTATAATTTGGAATTTATCCATTCACAATATTCTGGGTGATATTCTGGACACTATGCTAGTTTTTCTGAATTTTACCACTATAGGCAAATTACAGTAGAAGAAAGTATAGGCAATCAAAATATTAATAGACTATACATAGAAATCTTAATAGGAAATAGGCTGTAATAGATAAACATTGATGAAATAAGAGCCATGGGAACAAACAAATGAATATATTTTCTGATTGGATTTTTTTTTCGAAGATTTTATTTATTTATTTGACAGGGAGGCAATGAGAGAGGAAACATGAGCAGGTTAAGCAGGAGAGAGAGAAGCAGACTCCCCACTGAGCAGGGAGCCCCGTGCAGGGCTTGATCTCAGGATCCTGGGATCATGACCTGAGCCAAAGGCAGATGGTTAACCTTCATGACTGAGCCACCCAGGCACCCCCAACTGGATAACCCCCAATTGAATCATTGTAGAATAATTTGTGAAGTGGTATTTGATAGCTTTGAAGAATAGGAATTTTGTATGTGACATTGGAGTAGAGAAAATACACGCTTTGTGCAAAGAGATTCAGGTGGTAGCATAAGAAGAAAGCTAGTAGCCAGAAGAAACATTATGATAAACTAGCTCAATACCAAAAAAAAAAAAAAATGTGTATTAAAGTGGAATTTTTTATCCATTCATCTGTTGAAGGGAATCTCAGTGCCTCCATGGTTTGGCTATTGTGGTCATTGCTGCTATGAACATTGGGGTGTATGTGATCCTTCTTTTCACTACATCTGTATCTCTGGGGTAAATACCTAGTAGTGCAGTCACAGGGTCATAGGGTAGCTCTATTTTTAATGTCTTGAAGAACCTGCATACTGTTTTCCAGAGTAGCTGTACCAGTTTGCATTCCCACCAACAGTGTAAGAGTGTTCTCCTTTCTCCACAACTTCTCCATGCTTGTTGTTTCCTATCTTGTTAATTTGGGCCATTCTAACTAGGTAAGGTGGCATCTCATTGTGGTTTTGATTTGTATTTCCCTGATGGCTAGTCATGTTGAATATTTTTTCATGTTTCTATTAGCCACTGTATGTCCTCTTTGAAGAAGCGTCTCTTCATGTCTTCTGCCCATTTCTTGACTGCATTCTTGTGAGGGTTACAGAAGAGAGGGGAGTTGCGGGGTAGGGTAACCCAGTGATGGGTATTAAGGAGGGTATGTGTTGGGATAAGCACATTGCAAAACTCAGTATAATTTGGAACTTAGTTATTTTAGGTATAACACTGGGTGTTATATGCAACTAATGAATCATTTAACACTACAACAAAAACGTATTATGTATCATATACTGGCTAACTTAACATAATAAAAAAAAGAAAAAGAAAAACTTCCAGAAATATTTAAGCATTGCTGAAACTGAGAAAACTGAACCACCTCAAATAAGTTGGTGCCAGCTGAGAGAGAGCAAGTCTTTTCAAATTGAGATTTTTTTTCTTTTGTAGCTGAATGACATGTCTTATTTACAACAATTTTCAAATAATGATACCATTTATGCAGAAAGATAAAGTGTGAAGAAATCATATAAGAACATATAAAGTTTAGTCTAATTATTGTAAGAAATATACATACTGCTAATTTATTTATATCAGGGCATTGACTGAAATCCAAAAGAAAATATGCTAATGTATTAGGAATATATGTTTTAGCTGATGGAAATCTAAATATTCTAAATTTCTTCAAGTCCTATGATCCATTAGTGATAAATATTTCTAGAAAAAATTTGAAACTTCTTCCCTTGATCAATTAACAGTTGTTTGAATTTGTGATTTTGGATAGGTTACAGAAGTTTGTAAAACCACAAAATAAAGCATGATAGGCTCTAAATTTTACCAAGTCAGTGAGTTCCTAAAGATGAAGTTTAGTCTGTTAGTGAAAACTATATCGAATTGGGTCAAAAGCAACAAAATGCTGACAGATGGCACAAGGGATTAAGAAAAGTCTTTCCAAATATTTCAAACATAAAAGTAATTCAGAACATGAAGTCCCAAGTCAATTAATAAATAAAGAGCATATGAAATCTACAGTAACATCAAAATAGCTGTGCTGTTGACTTGCTTTTAAGATGAGTGTCTAACAAGAGATGTTTTCTTTTAAGAAGATGTAGTAATCAATGAGGTTAAAGGTGATAGAAATAAACACTTTCAACATTTAAGGCAAACAAATCACTACCTAGGTAACACACATTCCAAGGTATTGAAAATTAGATAATAAATTGTTACAATTCTGTAAAGCTATGAAGGAACTTGAATGGTGCTTTCTAATATTACATGAATATGTAGAATAATGAATGATTAACAAGTTGTGAGACACTGGATTTTAAATAGGATTAAAAAAGAAATGAGAAGGAATGTAAAAGGAATTTTTGAAGAGACACTAGTATAAAAATTTAAAAGTCATTTGTTTAAATAAAACTTAAAAGATTTTTTCTTGTTTGAATCAGAAGGTTTTCATTAGTCAATATAGAATACATTAGAATCACACTTAAATGTGTGATGTAGGTAAACTGGCCAAGCTAATCATTTCTTCTCTATTCATTGCTGTATGTCCAGATCTTTTTCTGAAATACTGGCACTCACTTATAATTACTAAGAAAGCATTGCCTGGGGCAATTTATTCCATTATTATAATTTACCTTATATATCATATGTTCTGGAATCTTTACCAATACCTAATGAATTTTTTTTTTATTTAGTTGGTCAGTTAGTTGGTTAGTATTATTTAATTATGCCTTAGCTAGATCAACTTTATACAGGCATGGTTTTTCTTAAGGACTAATTTAACTTGCAAGTAAATTAATAAGATAACTTTTTTTCTGTTGTGCTTCAAATACTTACACATGAAGGAGTACCTTTTTTAAAAATCTATGCCTTACTCAAACTGATATTTTCCTAAAGCCTGTGAAAGATATATAGGAGGGGTTACAGTTGATAAGAATTTTTCAGAAACAGATGCATTTTCCAAGATCAAATACTACTCTTGTTTGCATAATACTAGTCATAGTAAACATAACTCAGACCACAATTAACTTAAAATGATATCAATTAGGAGTTTAATAGCATTTATAAAGTATTTCCAAATCTGTTATCACAATTAAGTGATACTTCAAAAAGATATTTATTAACTTTTGCCTTCACTAAAGGGGCATTTATAGAGTACTTGATATATCTGCTATAGTTTCATATGTTTTTTAGCTAGCTCTTTTGCATTTACTTCTTTACAGAGCTACTACAGTTTATTTGTTAGATTAAGTGGAAAATGAAGTGAGGCTTTGATTGAGGTTAAATTAATTATAGCATTGCATAGTATGGCATATTAATTATATCATGCTTATATTAACTATTCTGGAGAACCAACTTCTTAATAATATTAAAAATCTTTTACACAAGAATATGGGAAATCTCTCCATTTATTCAGTTTTAGATTTGTGACTTTTTAATTTATTTTATACTTTTAAATAATAGGATTTCACAGTTATTTGATACTTGTCTTAAGTAACTTCCTAGTGCTAGAGAATACAGGGCTTCTCCAGCTCACACACCAAAAATTCATTACCCAGAATAACCATCTACTGATTAAGAGGGAAGTGTGGATGGGTTGACATTCTTAGCAGCTTTTTCTGCAACAACCTAGCAAGTGACCCTGATATTTGCTCCTTTTCCCGGTATATACTAAACATTCTGGGCATCAGGGAAAAAGGCCTTGCCTTTTGCAGAAGTACTTTCCAGAATGTCAAAGAGCTTGCTCCCGTTCTTTTATTATTATTATTATTTTTTTTAATTTTTATTATTTTTATTTTTTATTTTTTATAAACATATATTTTTATCCCCAGGGGTACAGGTCTGTGAATCACCAGGTTTACACACTTCACAGCACTCACCAAAGCACATACCCTCCCCAATGTCCATAATCCCACCCCCTTCTCCCAAACCCCCTCCCCCCAGCAACGCTCAGTTTGTTTTGTGAGATTAAGAGTCACTTATGGTTTGTCTCCCTCCCAATTCCATCTTGTTTCATTGATTCTTCTTCTACCCACTTAAGCCCCCATGTTGCATCACCACTTCCTCATATCAGGGAGATCATATGATAGTTGTCTTTCTCTGCTTGACTTATTTCGCTAAGCATGATACGCTCTACTTCCATCCATGTTGTCGCAAATGGCAAGATTTCATTTCTTTTGATGGCTGCATAGTATTCCATTGTGTATATATACCACGTCTTCTTGATCCATTCATCTGTTGATGGACATCTAGGTTCTTTCCATAGTTTGGCTATTGTGGACATTGCTGCTATAAACATTCGGGTGCACGTGCCCCTTTGGATCACTACGTTTGTATCATTAGGGTAAATATCCAGTAGTGTTATTGCTGGGTCATATTGATTAAGATCTTGTTGCCTTTCTGTCTTTCAGGCATCACTTTGTCTGGCAAAGTGTGGGGCCTGAAGAAGCAGGTCCAGTGCATCTTCAATGTATGGAAAAATGGAAAAAGTACTTCAATGGAAAAAGTACTCCATTCCAAGACCTGTGATAAACTTTTGCAAAACAGTTAACATCCACTAATTGTGTTTCTTAGATTGCTCAACCTGTATTACTCTGGTTTATGGCCCCATTGTCCTCCAAACAACCACTTATCAGGAACATCAGTGTCCTCTAGTGAATATAGTATCTTCGTATATTTCCAGTTTCTTTAATATGTAAATTTTTGCAAGCTTCTTTCTTTTCCTTCACCTGAGTAATGTTCAATATTTTTTATCTTAATTTGATTCTATAAAATATTCCTTCTAAATAGTACAAAAGGCTATTCATTTATTTTTCTTTGTAAAATAAGAAAATGCATCATCAAATTACGCTACTCATGAAAAATGAAGAATTTAACATGCTGTTATTTCTGTCCCTGAACATGCACATGTTGACTGATAATAAGCTGAAGACTTCTATTCAGATGATCATTACATATTTTTTTTATCTCTTATTTCTGGATTGACTTACCATCAAGACATTTATCTAGACATTATTTTTACCATATTGGCTAAATTGCTCACAGACACTTCTTTTAGATCTTGCCTTGTATTGGGGCCTATGGTATGAATTGGTTTTTTTTGTTTTTGTTTTTGTTTTTATTTAGAACTTTTTTTTTTTAATTTTTAATTTTTTATAAACATATATGTTTATCCCCAGGGGTACAGGTCTGTGAATCACCAGGTTTACACACTTCACAGCACTCACCAAAGCACAGACCCTCCCCAATGTCCATAATCCCACCCC
>NC_081560.1:145617891-145643217 GCF_022355385.1 Mustela nigripes | reverse complement strand
TTTCTCTTTGTCACTGAGACTTGTTAATTTTACTATTAGGTGACGGGTTGTGGGCCTATTCTTATTGATTTTGAGGGGCGTTCTCTGAACCTCCTAATTTTGATGCTCATTCCCTTTGCCATATTGGAGATATTCTCCCCAATAATTCTCTCCAGTATACCTTCTGCCCCCTCTCTCTTTCTTCTTCTTCTGGAATCCCTATTATTCTAATGTTGTTTCATCTTATGGTGTCACTTATCTCTCGAATTCTCCCCTCATGGTCCAGTAGCTGTTGTCCCTCTTTTGCTCAGCTTCTTTATTCTCTACCATTTGGTCTTCTATATCACTAATTCTTTCTTCTGCCTCATTTATTCTAGCAGTGAGAGCCTCCATTTTTTATTGCACCTCATTAATAGCTTTTTTGATTTCAACTTGGTTAGATTTTAGTTCTTTTATTTCTCCAGAAAGGGCTTTTATATCTCCCGAGAGGGTTTCTCTAATATCTTCCATGCCTTTTTCGAGCCCGGCTAGAACCTTGAGAATTGTCATTCTGAACTCTAGATCTGACATATTACCAATGTCTGTATTGATTAGGTCCCTAGCCTTTGGTACTGCCTCTTGTTCTTTTTTTTTGTGGTGAATTTTTCCGTCTTGTCATTTTGTCCAGATAAGAGTATATGAAGGAGTAAGTAAAATACTAAAAGGGTGGCAACAACCCCAGGAAAATATGCTTTAACTAAATCAGAAGAAATCCCAAATCGTGAGGGGGGAGAAAGGGGATTAAAAGAGGTTCAAAAAGAAAGAAAGAAAAAAAAATAAGAAAGAAAAGAAAAGAATTTAAAAAAAGAAAATGAATGAAGAAAAATATAAAAAAGAAAATATATATATATATTAGATAAGCTAGTTAACAAAACGTTAAATACGAAAAGGTAAAAGTTAAAAAAAATTTTAGCAGAAGAAGAGAAAAAAAATGAAAAAGAAAAACATTAAATTAACTGTAGGATGGAAAAACATCACAGGGAGAAAGCCATGAGTTCCGTGCTTTGCTTTCTCCTCTTGTGGAATTCTGCTGCTCTCCTTGGTATTGAAACCGCACTTCTTGGTAGGTGAACTTGGTCTTGACTGGATTTCTTGTTGATCTTCTGGGGGAGGGGCCTGGTGTAGTGTTTCTCAAGGGTCTTTGCCTCAGGTAGAATTGCACCGCCCTTACCAGGGGCCAGGCTGAGTAATCCGCTCAGGTTTGCTTTCAGGAGCTTTTGTTCCCTGAGCGCTTTCCATAGAGTTCCGGAGGACAGGAATACAAATGGCGGCCGCCTGGTCTCCAGCCTGGAGGAGCCAAGAGCCTGGGGCCCCACTCCTCAGTGCGCCCTCAGAGAACAGCGCCCAGTAACTCCCGTCTGCCTGACCTCCGGCCGGGCTCCGAGCTCACCGAGCCTGTGACTGGTTCAAGGTAACACTGAGCTGCGAGCTTACTGTCGGCTCTGTCTCTGTAGCCGGCTTTCCCGTTCCAATACCCACAAGCTCTACGACACTCAGACACCCCTGATCCTTCTGTGACCCTGCGGGACTTGAGGCCACGCTGACCCCGCGTGGGCTTTGCCCGGTATAGCCTCTGGAGCGATGTCCCTCAGCGGAACAGACTTTTAAAAGTCCTGATTTTGTGCGCCGTTGCTCCGCCTTTGCCGGGAGCCGGCCCCGCCCCCGGAGTCTATCTTCCTGTTGCTTTGGATTCACGTCTCCCCTGGTCCTACCTTTCAGAAAGTGGTTGTTTTTCTGTTTCCAGAATTGCTGTTCTTTTTCTCTTCGATCTGCCGATGGATTTGCAGGAGTTTGCGATTTTTAGATAAGCTATCTAGCTGATCTCCTGGTAGCTGAAATAGTCTCAGCCTGCTACTTCTCTGCCATCTTGACTCCTCCGGTATGAATTTTTTTTTAAAGGGTGAAGTACTTTTATCAATTTTCTTTAGAGACTTTTGTTTGAGTGGCAGCGTTTTAATTCCTTCATACTTAGTGGTATTGGACTGAATTAGAAAATCTTGTATTGGGCACCTGGGTGGCTCAGTGTGTTAAGCCACTGCCTTCAGCTCAGGTCATGATCTCAGGGTCCTGGGATCAAGTCCCGCATCAGGCTCTCTGCTCAGCAGGGAGCCTGCTTCCTTCTCTCTTTGCCTGCCTCTCTGCCTACTTGTGATCTTCTCTGTCAAATAAATAAATAAATAAAATATTTTTTTAAAAAATCTTGTATCACAGGTCTTTTAAAATAAAAGCAAATTGTAAAGATATCTTACCTACACATGATTTTAGAAAATAAAACTTTGATATCATTTCTGCACAAAAATCTATGCTAGATTTTTATGTTGTGATACCTTTACATTGTTTTTTAGCTTTTAAAAATGATCTTTGATTCTACAATTTTTTTTTTGATTCCATATTCTAGGTAATATTTATTTGTCTCTCAGTTTTTTTGTTTTTGTTTTTGTTTTGGTTTTTTCTATTTTTAAGTATTTTTTTAAATTTATTTTCAGCATAACAGTGAAAAAATAATGATACTAATATGCTGAAAATAAATAAATGATTCTTCAATTTTCAATATAGTTAAAACATTGAAATGTTAAGGTGGATGGCTGCATAATTTATAAAAAGACTGATTAAGCCTAGGTAAGACCTGTCAGAGATTTTTTTTTTGAGCCTGTATTCAAGTAATTACTACAAAGTAACATAATTCTCCAGGAATAAAAAACATTTAGTAAGAACAAATTATCATTGAAAGCCAAACAAAAGAGAAATAGAAAAAGGTGATACCAGGATGCATATTTATAAGGCTTATAACTTACTTGATAATGATTTCCACATGATGGTTTTATATTTATTCTACTTGACCTAGTGTTTTATACTTTTATATTATCATAGTCAGTAAATTTGATTGCAGAAAATTAGAAAATTCAATTTAAAAAAGTGAAAATATTGTGTCTCTTCAATAAATGGTGCTGGGAAAACTGTGCAGCTATATGTAGAAGAATGAAACTCGACCATTCTCTTACACTGTACACAAAGATAAACTCAAAATGGATGAAAGACCTCAACGTGAGACAGGAATCCATCAGAATCCTAGAGGAGAACATAGGCAGTAATCTCTTCGATATCAGCCACAGCAACTTCTTTCAAGATATGTCTCCAAAGGCAAAGGAAACAAAAGCCGAAATAAACTTCTGGGACTTCATCAAAATCAAAAGCTTCTGCATAGCAAAGGAAACAGTCAAGAAAACAAAGAGGCAACCCACAAAATGGGAGAAGATAATTGCAAATGACAGTACAGACAAAAGGTTGATATCCAGGATCTATAAAGAACTCCTCAAACTCAACACACACAAAACAGACAATCATATCAAAAAATGGGCAGAAGATATGAACAGACACTTCTCCAATCAAGACATACAAATGGCTATCAGACACATGAAAAAATGTTCATCATCACTAGTCATCAGGGAGAGATTCAAATTAAAACCACATTGAGACATCACCTTACACCAGTTAGAATGGCCAAAATTAGCAAGACAGGAAACAACATGTGAAGGAGGGGATGTGGAGAAAGGGGAACCCTCTTCCACTGTTGGTGGGAATGCAAGTTGGTGCAGCCTCTTTGGAGAACAGTGTGGAGATTCCTCAAGAAATTAAGAATAGAACTTCCCTATGACCCTGCCATTGCACTCCTGGGTATTTACCCCAAAGATACAGATGTAGTGAAAAGAATGCCATCTGTATCCCAATGTTTATAGCAGCAATGGCCAAGGTCGCCAAACTGTGGAAAGAACAAAGATGCCCTTCAATGGATGAATGGATAAGGAAGATGTGGTCCATATACAGTATGGAGTATTATGCCTCCATCAGAAAGGATGAATACTCAACTTTTGTAGCAACATGGACGGAACTGGAGGAGATTATGCTGAGTGAAATAAGTCAAGCAGAGAGAGTCAATTATCATATGGTTTCACTTATTTGTGGAGCATAACAAATAGCATGGTGGACATGGGGAGTTAGGAGAAGGAGGTTGGGGGAAAATGGAAGGGGAGGTGAACCATGAGAGACCATGGACTCTGAAAAACAATCTGAGGGTTTTTAAGTGGTTGGGGGCGTGGGAGGTTGGGGGAACCAGGTGGTGGATATTAGGGCACAGATTGCATGGAGCACTGGGTGTGGTACAAAAACAATGAATACTGTTATGCTTAAAATAAATAAAAAATAAATTAAAAAATAATAAACAAATTTAAAAAGTGTAAATATTGCATTCTCACCAAAAAGCACCAACAGTTCTTTAGTATAGATCCTTTTGTTTATTTATTGTTTTAGTGATATTAACTAAAAGGAGACTATCCTGTCCTTTTTAAAATTTGTTATATTTTCTAAAACGTTGCCCCAAAACAAACATTTTCAGTTTCTTCTATTAAAAACAAAGAAACCTGGAATTGTTGACAAAATACTTAAATATATTGTTAAATTAATAATCTTTTATTTTTTGGATATAAAAGCCATCCCAGGAATTACCTTTTCAATGAAAAATATCAACATTTTTAGAATAAAATTCTAATCAATATTTATTTCTCCATATACATATACTATCAAAATATGCTACTTTAAGCTTTTTTCAGCTCTGTAGATTCAATTTATCAGCATTAAATATACCCTTTGTTGACAGAAAATTTTACAAAAAGGATTATTATTTAATATGTGTAATTTCCTATATGAAAGTTAAGAGAAGTCTCTCCTCAAGACATTGTAATCACTTGATTCCATATTTTTAGATTAAAGTAGAATGTTTTGTTGAGTAATAGTGTGTAATCACCTTACTTCTTTTGCTAATTCACATAATTGCTGAAGATTCAGTTTACATCTATTCTGCACATTGCTTGAAAACATGTGGTAAGATAGTCTGAAATCGAATTGAAAAAATAATCTCCGTAATTGCCTACAGGCAAGTTGCGTGTTTTTCTAAAAATGTTTTTAAATTCATGTGAAAATTAATGAAAATATTTAATCAGAAATTGCAAAAACAAAAAACATTCACTAAACTACTTCTCTTACTGCTTTTAAATTTGTTTTGGTGCATCTCATTATCTAATTTCATTTTTTAAATTAAAAAATGCAGCATTAAGAAAATATTAAAAATTCAAATTGTCAATAACTCAATGGCTATACTACAATTTAATTTGATTTCTCTCTCTGTCTCTCTCTCTACCTATCATCTAGCTTGTCATTTGCTTTATGTCATAACCTACATTTATATACATTTAGAGATGTATTATACTGTTGAATTTATAGTATACTCTTCCATACTGGATTTCAAATATTATTATATAAAAATATCCTATGAGGGCACCTGGGTGGATCAGTGGGTTAAAGCCTCTGCCTTTGGCTCAGGTCATGATCTCAGGGTCCTGGGATCAAGCCCCTCATTGGGCTCTCTGCTCAGCGGGGAGCCTGCTTCCCCTTCTCTTTCTGCCTGCCTCTCTGCCTCCTTGTGATCTCTCTCTGTCAAACAAATAAATAAAATCTTTTTAAAAATTAAATAAAAATGTTCTATGAGGGGCACCTGGGTAGCTCAATTGGTTAGGCAACTGCCTTTGGCTTGTTTAGGATGGAGTCCTGCACCAGGCTCCCTTCTCAGAACGGAGTCTGTTTCTTCCTCCTACCCTTCCCCTTCTCATGGGCTCTCTCTCTCTCATTCTTTCTCTCTCAATTTATATAATTTTTTTAAAAGATGTTCTACAAATTAACATAGTGTCTTCAATTACCTTCCTAAGAGTGCATTTATCTGAGAGGAAGACTATTATAATAATATAATTATATTACATATAATCAAACATAATGTATTTCTTTTAGTTAGACTGTGCTCCAAAATTGATCAATAATAGATCACACAAAAATGTGATTGTATTTGATGAGCACACTTTGGTTCTTCTATAAACTGACTTTAGGAGGAGATTCACAAACATGAGCATTCACAGTTTCACTAAAACTATCTGTAGCTTCTGCCTTTTGCTGTTCATTTTTATGTTACAAAACAGTAATACCAACTTCAATAAGTATTACTAGTGTTGGATTATGACATCATTTAATTTCTGACTTATGCTTGTAAAACTTTACCCCAAATTTATTTAATCTCCATTTTAATATCTCCAGAGAGTGAATATTTTTCCATGTGCAGTACTGTTTTCTCTAATGTATTCACATACTTTTGTCTAGCAATAAAGTAGATGTCAAATCTTTTACTATAATTTCTAGCATATACTGAATATATTGTAGATAATAATCCATTTCCATTTCATACAGCTATTTATTGTCATCTTTAAAATTTTACTTGTTCAGGAGCACCTGGGTGGCTCAGTTGGTTAAGCATCTGCCTTCAGCTCAGGTCATGATCCCGGGGTCCTGGGGAGGAGTCCCACGTTAGGCTCTTGCTTCGTGAAGAGCCTGCTTTTCGCTCTTTCTCTGGCACTCTTCCTGCTTGTGCTTTCTTGCTCTCTGTCTCACTAGCTCTCACTCTATTTCAAGTAAATAAATAAAATCTCAAAAAAATAATAAAATAAATAAAATTTTACCTGTTTAAACAAAATTTAAAAAATTAAATTCCACAACAAATTGTTAACACTAATGGAATGAGTCCTAAAAGGCCAATATATCTTGTCAATGATGTGCAAAATGGGAGGTAAACTTATTTTATTCTAAGTAATTCAAAATAAATCTTAGTAAAATATAAGTGCCTCATCAGTAGCAACTAAATATAAATGACATATTTCCCTAAATATTATAATAAAGGAATGTTGGAATTTCTTAAATGTTTTATAATAAAATTGATCTGGATTTTTATTAAAGATAGCTAGTATTACAATTCTTTCTCAGACAGTCTTATAAAACATTTTAGTATTTAGTTGTTATTGGTTGAAATTTTAATGTCAAAATGTATTACATTTGCTTACATAAGAAAAATATGACAGTAATTACATTATTAAAAGAAAATTATTTTATTAACCTATAATGGTAGGTCAATATTCACAATTAAATTTAAAGAGGGCACTAATATAAAGTTGATATCAACTTTTACTTTATCGAAATTGATATTGTTATCCATGGCATCACAATGTGAGAGAATTATAGGAACAAATCATATACCAAGACACAATGATTTTTTTTTTAGTAAGGATAACTTTATTCTGGTAAAGATAGGTTTCCACAGAAACAAAGATTTAGGAAATAATTTTGTTTTTAACTATGTATTTTTGGGTCTCAATCTAAGTAGTAGATAATACTTTTTTAAAACTTCACTATTTCTTGATTGTTTTGTCCCCAGTTATTAATATCTAATATACATATAAACAGTTTTACTCACTGCAGTTGCCTTCAAGGTAGACACTTTCAGAATAAACCACTGAGAACTGGTAAGCATCTGCAGTTCACCAAGAATTGAAAGCTTAAAAGAAAGAATTCCAAATTAAAAAATAAGTACAGAAAAAGAAAAACATTTTGATGAGAAAAAGTGTCTACTGTATCATTATTTAAACAGCAAAAAAGTAAAACATCAAAAAATAAGTTTGATGGGTTCTAGCCTCTAGAGATATTGTTAATACTAAAAATATACTAATTAATAACATGGGGGAAAGACAAAAACATAATATGAAGGTAAAAACCTACAGCATAAGAATAAAACTATGTATTATTAAAAGTAATTAAATAGATAACAAAGAGAATAAATCAAAACCAAGAGATATTTGTGAAATGATAGTAGAAAAAGGAATAGTTGAGTTAAATTTGCTCTATCTGAAATTTCTTTACTCTGCTTTTTCTACACTTTAAAAAGCTACATTATTAACTGAAACAGTTAACTTTCACTATGAAGAATGTTAACAGAAGACTAGAAAATTCACAATAAAATTTGATGCTTTTGTTTCTTGTTAAGATATGCATGTTTGTGAAGAGGTACAAATTTATGTTAATTTGACAGTTTTAAAATGTGATTAAAATATTCCTGTATTTTCTAAATGAAAAACAGAAATATGTAAAAATTAAAAATCATATATTTACTTCAACTTTTAAGTGTTTTTATATTTTACATATTCATATCAAGTGCAAGCACATTGACAAACTTCATATAAAATTTAAAATATGTGGGACTTTAACCTTCATTTTATTAAGTATTAAACTACTACAAATGTAAATTTATTTATAATATATATTGCATATTATATATCATATTCATTACATATATTTTAAATGATTGGATGACAATTTTAATACACTGTTAACCACATCTTTACCTTGTAATTAAATTAAAGTGGGTCAAGATACATAAACGGTAAGCTAGCAAACCTAAAGGGAGAAGTAGAAAAATCCTAAAACAGTTGGAGATATTAACACCTCTCTTAATTCAGAAAATGTAGGTAAGATTGCATTAAGCATATAGTATATTAGCCTACTTGACATTTCTTTAAAAGCTTTTTTTGAGATTATAATTCTTTTACCATACTCTCCATTTATTTCATGTGTACAGTTCGATGTTTTTAAATTCCTTCACAAAGCTGTACAAACATCACTACTATCTCATTTAGGACATGCTTGTTTGAAAGAAAACCAGTAGACATTTTCATCCGATTCCATCCCTTATATCCCCCACCCTCACCCCACCTCAGGCCACTACCGATCTACTTTCTGTCCCAATAGATTCGTCTATTTCGGACATTTCATGAAGATGGAACTATACAAATGTAACCCATTGGGACTGGCTTCTTTCATTTAACACAATGTTCACACCGTCATATTCATCAGCCCTTCATTCTTTTTTATTGTTGAATAATATCTTATTATATGGATATATTTCATCTTGTATTTATCTAGTCATCACTCGGTAGAAATTTGGGTTGTTTCCATCGTTTGGCTATAATGAATAATGCTGCTAAGAATTTTTGTGCATAAACTTTTGTATCAGGTATGTTTTCATTTCTCTGTGACTGAGTTTTATAGAACATACACCCAACAGCAACAGAATATATGCTTTTGTAAAGTGATGTAATACATTTGTCTCGTCAAGATAATCAGTAAATGGGGGTCATAAAGTTTCAACACATTTTTAGTAATTGAAAGCTTATAGGATATAAGCTTTGACAAAATAGAATTAAATTAGAAGCAAATAACGTATCGCTAAATGTTTTTATATTCTTAATGCTTAATTCAATGGTAGAAATTAATTTTTGACTTGCATATGTATATCATTTCACTTCTTTCTTGTGTAATATCACTCCATCCTTCTATTCTTTCTGATACTGTAAATTTTCTCTTACTTCTATTCAGTTTTTCATTATTGCTATTTTTAAAATATTTTGTGTTCTACTGGGGAGATTTATGCCAAAATGTTTAAAGTAATCTTCTCTCTCTCCCTCCTCCCCCCTTTTTTTGCACATATGCAGACATATTTATTCCTTGATTTAATCTTCTGTAGATTTCCTTATGAAAGATAATTGTGCTTTAGAGCAAAAATATGTACTTACCTCTTTGGGGAGTTGAAATGGGTTCTTTTTTTATTTTGAGTGGTTTCCTTTTCTTTTCATAATTTCTAAGATTCCCATTTCTGCTAAAGAGTGTCATTTTCTTGTTTGTTAGGGCAGCCAGGAAGTAGACTTGATATTTTAAAAGATATATAAATATAATTTATCGTATTTTATGTAAGTTGATCAATACCTCCAGCTATCCTTCAGAATAGTGTGCAAATACATGACAAAAAGTTGTGAAATAGTTACTGGAAATAGTTGGCAAAATGTACCACTTTTCCCATGTAATTAATGCTCTACTTGCAAGATGATAGAGATTTTATTTTTTAGTCATCAAGGGTTCTAATCATTGCCTCACATTTTTTCTCTGATTCCTTAATGTTATGATGATACCAATACACAAAAATAAGATGTCTTTAATATTTCTTGCCAAGAGTGAATCATTATTTTTTAACTTTATGTGCTTATGGATGCCATCATTTCCTCCTGTTATAAATATAGACTTTACTAGCAGAAAGAAATTAGTCCATTCTGTGTTGAACTTACATGTTTCCAAAGATGCGATTTCTTTTTGGAGAAGAATATCCTTCCTTCTGTGGTAAAATAGCATACACTTTGAAGACAGACAAACTTGAAAACAAATTCCAGTTTTTCCAATTAAATGTGTGAGCCTAGGCATTTAATACACTCTATTAGCATCAGGTTTCCTTTTTCAAAATTGAAAATGATAGTGTTTATCATGTGGGAGGATCAGAGATTCCATAAACACAGAAGAAATTCAACAAAGAATACACAGCTTTCATAAACCATTGATACCTGATTCAAAATTTCTTTCAGATTTCCCATACTGGTTAAGTCAATTGGCATTTGAAGTTATTGTATCCTTCATGTTAACCCTTGGAGTGAAGATAGGTTTCTAAAGTTTGTTCTAATTCTTTCTAAACAGTTTCTTAAAAAGGTTTGGGGCCTCTGATAGGTCAATATTCCCTTGGACTCTGCATCACTCCACATCAAAGGTAAAAAGAACAAAGAGAAAAAAGCCTTTGAAAGAGAAGAAGGAATCTAAGATTTAGTAGTCCTGATTCTAAAGAAATCATTTTGTACTTGAACTATTTTATAAATTCTCCTGAGGATGAAGTGAGTGTAGAGTTACTATAAGCTATTAGAGGTTTTATTAACAAATGCTAACAATTGTACAGAATTAGTGTGAAAATTCCCAAAACACTGTAAAGCTAAACAAATTAACCAGCAAGTAAACAAGCAAAGTAAATGCATTTCTACTAAAATTTGTTTTCACACCCTCTAATTAGAGCCATCACATGTTTTTCCTATTTATGTCTGAATTCACTAATATTTTATATATTGAGTTTGTTTCTGAAATTTCCACTCTGAGCTGTATATGGTAAATACTACCTAAATAACTATTGTCATAAACTATATCTTTTTTAAAAAATTTATTTATTTTAGAAAAAGAAAAGAGAGGGAATGGGGGGAGGGACAAAGGGAAAAGCAGAGAGAGAATTCTCAAGCAGACTTCCTGCTGAATGTTGAGCTGATGTGAGGCTCAATCCCAGGACCTGTACCTAGATCATGACCTGAGACAAAATCGGGACCTGGCTGCTTAATCAACAGCTCCCAGGCACCCCTATTGCTATAAAATATATCTCGAGGAAAATTCTCATGTTTTGCTTTTCTTCAGAATTTTGTAACTACTCTTGTTGTTATAAAACAACTTCCATAAATAATAGGATATTCATTATAAATACATTGTTTTAATTAATCTAAAATTATATTTATTTTTAATCTATCTATGAATATATTTATTTTTGAATTTTCTCCATGCAAGTCTTTTTTTAGATCTCAAAAAGTCTTTTGTTAGGTCCCATGTAATAGATGTCATATGGGATAAAATTCTCATACTGACGTAATTATCACATATCTCTGTGTATATGAATTAACAATGTACTTGGAATGTTATAAGAATTCAATAACATAAAAAAAATCAATAACATTCACTTTTTCTTCCTAAAATGTTTTCACTATGTCCTTCACTCTATAATTTAGGTATCACCACATCATAAGAAAATAATATATTCAGGAATGTAGTATCAGTTTTATTTGGCAGGGGACAAATAATTTAAGTAGGGATAGTCTTTAGAAAATCTCCAAACACTGTTTTAATGTTCCTAAACAGAATGGATACAGTGACACCTCCATCAAAACTCGTGAAAATATTTTGTGAGTCTAGACATTTAATCTAGTTGCCATGCCTCTAGTCTGATTTTGGTTACTCAACAGGAGAGAGACAATGTCTCCCCATGGACAGTGAAGGTATTAAACTTAAGTTTTCTAGGAGCTTTGCTGCCTAATGAAGAACATCTGGCTATTTAGAAGCAGGCAGATGCTCAAAATTTTTTTTTCATTTTTCATAAAAATTGTCTGTTACCTGGCAGCAATCTTCATATGAATTCCTAGAAAATATAAATGTTTCATTCATTCATACATTTTAAATTATATGGTAGCTAAAGTTCGCAGAATTACCGGGGTTAGTTTATTTCTATGTTATATTGCAATTATAATTAAGAAATTATCTTTATTTCTTATCCACCTGTATTTTGTCAGAGTATGTATCACTTCCTTGTTCTAGTGGAAGATTTTGCTTTCTAGAGAAAAGCCAAAAGGCTTCTTTAATTTCCCAAACACTAAAAATCAGAAAGTGAAAGCACAGAAGTTTTTAAAAAATACATCAAATAGAGGCAACTGGGAGGCTTAGTAAGTTAAGCATCTGCTTTCGACTGAGATCATGATCCCGGAGGTCCTGGGATGGAGCCCCAAATGCAGTGCCCTGCTTAGTGGGGAGTCTCCTCTCCTTCTCTCTGTCCTCCCCCGTTGCTCATGTTCTCTCTCTCTCTTTTTCTCTCTTTCAAAAATAAAAAAGTCTTAAAAAACACATCAAATATATTTTCCCATAAATATTTTTTAAAGTCATAGAGGGAAGAACTTCTGGGTGGCTCAGTCCATTAAGCCTCTGCCTTCTGCTCAGGTCATGATCCCAGGGTCCTGGGATCAAGCCCCTCATCGGGCTCCCTGCTCCTCAGGGAACCTGCTTCTCCCTCTCCCTCTACTTGCTGCTCCCCCTGCTTGTGGACTCTCCCTCTCTCTCTGTTTAATAAATAAATATATTTTTTTTAAGTGAACCTGTAGAGGTAAGGTGGTGTAAAGAGGTACCTCATGTAAAATGACTGGTTGGCATACTATAGATTTAAATCTGTATTCTACATGGAATGATGAAATGGCTAATGGGATGAACATAATGATAAATTTAAATTATAGAGATTGATGAACCATGAAGTTCCAGATTAAAGAATCAAGAAGATTTGAAAATATTTATTCATTTGAAAATATTTCTCTCTTAAATGAATTAGCTATACCATTTCAATTCCATTTGAATGTTGAGTATAGTGTAGACATTACAAAATTAAGAAACATTATGGAAACTAAAAAAACATAGCCATGGGGAGTATTTTCCAGGAATGTTTGCTTTTTTTTTTTTTAAATTTTACTTATTTATTTGACAGACAGAGATCACAATTACGCAGAGAGGCAGGCGGGGTCAGGGGAGAAGACTCCCTGCTGAGCAGAGAGCCAGATGCAGGGCTCAATCCCAGGACTCTGAGCCACCCAGGACTCCACTGAGCCACCTAGGTGCCCCTTATTTGCTTGTTATTTATTTTTTTGCTAACTCTTTTTTTTTTTTTAATTTTTTATTTGAAGTGCTTGTTATTTATTTTTTTAAAGATTTTATTTATTCATCTGACAGACAGAGATCACTAGTAGGCAGAGAGGTGTAGTCCCTATTTTACATTGCCTGATTCCGTTTGCTAATATTTTGTTGAGGATACTTGTGTCCATATTCATAAAAGATATCATTATATAGTTTTCTTTTCTCATAATGTCTTTGTATGGTTTATTTATCAGGACAATGCTGGCCTCATAGAATGAGTTAGAAAGTGTCTCTTCCTTTTCTATTTTTTGGAAAAATTTGTGAAAGAATGATGTTATTTTGTGAAATCATCCTGGGCTTTTCTTTCTGTGATATTTTAAAAATTACTAGTTCAGGGGTGCCTGGGTGGCTCAGTGGGCTAAAGCCTCTGCTTTCGGCTCAGGTCGTGATCCTGGGGTCCTGGGATCAAGCCCCGCATCGGGCTCTCTGCTCAGCAGGGAGCCTGCTCCCCCCCCCTCTCTCTGCCTGCCTCTCTGTCTACTTGTGATCTCTCTCTGTCAAGTGGATAAATAAAATCTTTAAAAAAAAAAATTACTAGTTCAATTTCTTTACTTGTTATATGTCTATTCAGTTTTTGTTTCTTTTAAGGTGGATTTTTATTGTTTGTGTCTTTTTAAGAATTTGTCCACGTATCTGGTTATCTAACTTATTGGCATAGGTGTTTCCATAGTATTAACTCATAATCCTTTTTATTTCTGTAAGGTTGGTGATAATGTCCACTCTTTCATTCATGACTTTAGTAATATGAGTCCTCTCTCTTTTTTCTTGGACAGTTTAGCCAGGCTTTGTCAATTTTATTGATTTTTCTTCAAAGAATTGACTTTTTTTATTGTTGTTACTTTGCTCTATTTTCTATTTTCTTGTACTGTTACTATATTTTATTTCCATTATTTATCTTTGTTCTTCCTTTCCTGCTTTCTTAAAGTGGAAGTTTAGTTCATTAATTTGAGAGGTTTTTTTCTTTATTTTTCAAAATATTTTATTTATTTATTTATTTGAGAGAGAGAGAGAGAGAGAAAGAGCATGAGCAGAGTGAGGGGCCGAGGGAGAAGCAGACTCCCTGTTGAGCAGAGAGCCTGATGCAAGGCTTGATCCCAGGCTCCAGGATCATGACCTGAGCCAAAGGCATGCTTAACTGACTGAGCCACCCAGGTGCCCTGAGAGTTTTCTTTTTTAAAAAGAAGAGTCCACAGCTACAAATTTTTCTCTAAACATGCTTTAACTCAGCACCATAAGTTTTGTTTTGTTTTGCTTTTTTTCATTTGTACACATCCTATCTAATTTGTCTTATGATTTCTTCTTTGACTCATTGGCTATTTAAGAGTACATTTTTTTAATATCAGTGTGTTTGTGAATTTTCCAAATTTCCTTTTGTTACTGATTTATAATGTCATTTATTGTCATTGTAAAATATACTTTGCATACTGTCAAGTATTTTACATTTATCCAACTCACATCATCTGTTCCCTTGATGATCTTCTGTCGAGTTATACTGTTGAATTCTGCGAATTGAAATCTCCAACTCTGATTCTGGAACGATTGAATTCTCTCTTCAGTCCTGTCCCTGTTTGCCTCATATATTTTGGGGCTTTGTTTTTCTAGATCATCATGAAATAAATCCCAGACATAATATAATTTTGCCTGTAACTCAGTATGTATACCTAAATGTTAAGAATCTGTAAACACAACAAAAATACTATTGCCTCAACTGTTGAAATTGATAATAGTTTCTTAATTCATTTCTTTCTTCAGAGTTCATATTTCCCAAATTTCCTCATAATTTATTTTTATTTTCACTTTACATTTTACTTGACTTTCTTCACCCCCTTTTAAAAATGCATATATGTGAAGTGTGTAAACCTGGCGATTCACAGACCTGTAACCCTGGGGATAAAAATACATTATATGTTCATAAAAAAAAAAAAAGAAAAAAAAAAGAAAAAATGCATGTATGTATATAGCCATCAAGATACAGAACATTTCCATCACCCAGAGGGTTCTCTCATGTCCCACCAATACAACATTGTATATTCATTTGTAACTACTGTTTTGATGTCTATTCATCACTATGTTAATTTTGTCTGTTTTTGTTTGGTTTTTTTTTTAAAGATTTTATTTATTTATTTGACAGAGAGAAATCACAAGTAGGCAGAGAGGCAGGCAGAGAGAGAGAGGAGGAAGCAGGCTCCCTGCTGAGCAGAGAGCCTGATGCGGGACTCGATCCCAGGACCCTGAGATCATGACCTGAGCTGAAGGCAGCAGCTTAACCCACTGAGCCACCCAGGCGCCCCGTAATTTTGTCTGTTTTTGAAAATCAGGTGACTGGAATTACAGTTTATACTATTTTGTGCCTGGTTTCCTTTGTTAGACATTTTGTCTTTGAGTTCAATCTGTGGCATTGCACATAGTAATCATTCACTCTTTATCATTGTTCTATTGATTTCCATTGCCTAACTATGAAACTATCCATTCAGTCTAGTTTAATGTTCATGGACACTTAGACTGTTTCACATAGCACTCAGGGATATGGTACATATATATTTAGCTTTAGAGGAAAATCTCAGGAAATTTCCAAAGCTGTTATATTAACTTACTCTCTGACATCAAAGTATTAGGGTTATGTTTAACCCATATCCTTGCCAATACCAGATATTGGTGCTACTTTTAGGGACAATAAATCTTTAAATACAACTGCATTTGTTACTTTATAACACAGTTGTTTTTCTTTTTTTCCTTTTTTTTTTTGTAGCTGCTTTTGACAAGAGCATTACTCCTATATAAGCAAACATAATATTTTCTATATAATTTAAATCATAACCCCAAAAGGTCTATGCATTGCAATTGATTGATATATCTCTTAGATCTCTTTTAATTTACAGGTTTCCTCTCCATGTTTTTTCCTTCTTCACTAATATTTACTGAGAGAAAGGGTCATTTGTCTTATAAAGCTTTTCAGAGCTTGTGTTTTTTCTGATTTATCCCTGTGCTTTCTCTCATCATTTTCTTATTTTTTTTCTTATTTATTTGCAATAAACAGATATATCAAGCTTTATATAATTCTGGTTTGATGTGTTTTGGCTAAAACATTGTATAAGCGAAGTTGTGGTCTCCCCACAGGGACATGAAATCCAGGTGTCACTATTTTTATGATATTAACATTCATTAATAATATTGCCTGATCCTTTACTTCATTATATGCTGGAAATGATGATGTTTTTATTTGTCATGCTTTCTTCATTTATTAGGTGAATAACTCTTTAAAGGGAAATTTGTCATTGTTAACTAGCTAGTCACCTTGAAGTACAGCCAGGGGAAACAGGAGGATACAAGTTAAATATTTGATCATTTTTCTTTATATACCCATTTTCTGACTGGTAAACTGAATACCTAGCTTCCTCCAAAGATGATCAATAAGTTTATTATTTTGTACTTTTATGGATTTTAGTACAAGTGTTTCAATTGTACTTTGTTTCGTCAGGCATTTTCTAACTACAGGTGACATGTGTTCTATCTTTGCCTACATAGATCCTTTTTGCATTAAATCCTAAATCCTTTTGGTTGTGGTTTAGAAGTTGTTGAGAACATCCTTGCTCTATTAGTACAAAAATGTTCCAAGCTCATCCTGTACATTTCTTCGCCCAGACCTGGATAGGTTTTCTGTACCAGAAGCTCTGACTCCTTTTAGTAAAGGATGGTATTTAGGATTTACAACATGAACGCTAAGGGTGTTTTTTGACACTAGAATAATACTGTGTGTAGGCACTTTTAGTGACAGAACTAGGTAACAAAACATTTAAGGATTAAATTTAAAGGTCTAGTAATGATACTTCTAAGTTGAATCCGGGACTATAGGGTTCTCGTGTAGCCCCACAAGTATTACCTCTTTCCTCCTTTTTTTCAATGCTGAAAATTCTGGTTCTCAATGGTACCCACATAATTAACTATTTTTTGTACCATAATACACCCACAATAGTATAAGAATAACAACACTTATATTAATATCATAAACAATATATTTACTATAAACCATTTGGAATTTCTTTTTTGATTATTTTAGAATATACTTCATTAAGATTATACAGCAAAATTCAGAGATATAAAGTCACTTAAAATGCTTATGTCTTCAATGAGGTCATAGGTATATTCCTTTGCTTCATCTTTATTTTGGTTACTTTATAAAAGTGTGTTCTATGATTATCTAAATATTTATGTGTTTCCAAAATGTAGTTCCTCTCTTATATTTGGTCTACTTCATTCCAAGTTCTGTTTATCACTATTGTCTAATGATAATCTTCATTATTTTATTGGAAAATTATAACTAGTCATTTATTCATTAGGTATATGTTGATATTAAAAGTATTAGAATTGAAAGGTAAAGCTGTTAGGCTCCTAGTATACATAAAGGGATATATTAGGTTGTTCTCACACACTTTCTGTTTCCTTTTTGCTATTGTAACTTTCTTATTATTTTACTTTATTTTTTTAAAATATTTTCTTTATTTATTTGACACAGGGAGAGATTACAACTAGGCAGAGAGGCAGGCAGGGAGGATGGGGAAGCACGCTCCTTGCTGAGCAGAAAACCTGATGTGGGGGCTCGGTCCCAGGACTCTGAGATCATGACCTGAGCAGAGACAGAGGCTTAACCCACTGAGCCACCCAGGGACCCCTGATTATTTTACTTTAAAATACTATTACTGAAGAATAAGTTGAGGATCAAATAGGTTAGGTAGTCTTAAAAATTCATGAAGGTAATGGGTGAAAAGTAATGAATACATTTAAATCCAGCTATACACAAGGGCACACTTGTGATGAGCACTGGGTGTTGTATGTAATTGATGAATGACTAAATTCTGTTACTGAAACTAATATTACATTGTATGTTAACTAACTGGGATTCCAATAAAATCTTGAAACAAGATGAAACAAAACAAAATTAAAAATAAGTCCAGCTATAACCTCAACATCTGTAGTGTATCCTCTCACATTAAAATAAGTAAACAAGTAAGTAATTGATATTCATATAGTTTCTTAAAGAATTATTTCACACCTTATTGGATATTCAAAATAATACTAAGAGGGAAGTTTTATCCATGTTTTACAACAGAGGTACTAACTTTAAATCACAACTTTTCTGTAGCACTTATATTTTATGTCTGTTTTCCATCCACTTACTGTCTAGTTGTGTATTGGATGGGATTCAAATTCATATATACATAATTGAACAAAAGGTTGAGTAGAATGACAGAGTGAGCTATTTTTTATATATAAAGACAGAGTAATGTATTTTATTTGCTGAATATTTAGAAAAATTGTCAATATTAGTTTTCATGAATATTCTAAATTGTTAGAGTTGCCAAGGTATTCCATTCTAAATTCTGCTGGGTTTTCCTCCCTACACTTTAACATCACGGGTTTTCTGAGTTCCATTGAGGAGCACATTTCATTAGGGATGCAGTTTTCCTTTAAAGATGAGCAACATCCTGATGACATTGAGAGCAGAAATACACAACAGATAAGGTGGTTCAATAAGGCATGTGCATTTGGTTTATCTATTGGGACTGACTGCAGAAGGAGAGTGCATTGGAAGTGCTAATGTCAATTAGACAAATCTAAAGGATGGCTGATTATCTGTTCTAAAAGGGATCTCCCCAGGACCTTGATCTAACAGCACATAAACTTGAGAATTTTTACCAGCTCTGAAACATGGTACAATTTTACAAACTATCTTATCTTTGTTCACAAAGTAAGATTGTCCTGTTTAGCAACTGGTGGAAATGCTCAACTTCAGGAAGTTCTGCGGTCCCTTGTTTGGATAAAATGAATTCCACCATAGCTGAAATGTTTCCTGAAATCATCACACAGAGGGAAGGGTCGGGTTTGTTTCACCTTTGTCAATGTAAGCACAGGACAGGTCGAACAGAAGATACCAATAACACTGGATGTTTTCCTAAAACCTCAATTTTAGAAAAAATTTCCTAAAACTTCAATTTTCACAGAAAAAAAAAGTATTCTCTTTATTTTTCTCATTATATAAAGCCAGTTTAAAAAGGAAAATAAAAGAGTCAGACAGGGGTGGTTGAAAAAACATCCTGGGCTCTGAACCAATTTATGATGCTGGGACAACAAGACCATGTCCAAATCAGCCACTTGTGCCCCCACATCTCAGACCACCAAAGTGAATCAGAGTCTTTGGCTAAATTTTACCAAATCTTTCCCACACCCTTTAGGAAGACCAGCTTCTGTCTCCCCGTCCCTCTCATTATAGTGGCCATAGTAGATGTCATACCTTAATAGTCCATGAACACAGACCTCCCTGGAATCCTCACTGCAGGAGGCACACAGGCCATAGGGAACCTGATAACTTTGTGAACAGTGGTGGATGGACATGCTACTATTAACCATCAAATATTTGAGGTGTTCGACTGAAACATAAATTGAGGCTTAACTGGGGCACATTTATAGTATTTTATTGGGGAAAGGTGGTTATTTCCATTACCTTCAATACAACCATCACAATTACTTTCTGAAGTAATTGTATGTATTCTTGTTCTCTTTTTTTAAATAGGTGACTTAAGTAACCTCCCCCTGTCCTGTCTAATAAAGGGTTAGTATCCAAAATATATGAAAAAGCTGTACACATCAACTCTCCCAAAACAAATAATCCAATTTAAAAATGGGCAGAAGACTTAAATAGACATTTCTCCAAAGAAAACTTACAGATGGCCAACAGACATATGAAAAGATCCTCAACATCATTCATCATCAGGGAAATGCAAATCAAAACTACAATGAGATATCACCTCACACCTGTCAGAATGACTAAACTAAAAAAAAGAATACAGGAAATAACAGGTGTTGGAGAGGATGTGAAGAAAAGGAACCTCTTGCACTGTTGGTGGAAAAGCAAATTGTTCCACTATTGGTGGAAAAAGTCACTGCAGGAAACAGTATGGAGGCTCCTCAAAATTAAAAATAGAACTACCCTATGGTCCAGTAATCACAGTGCTGGGTATTTGCCAAAGAAATATAAAAACACTAATTCAAAGGGATATATGCACCCTGATGTTTATAGCAA
This sequence comes from Mustela nigripes, assembly GCF_022355385.1. Lineage (NCBI taxonomy): Eukaryota > Metazoa > Chordata > Mammalia > Carnivora > Mustelidae > Mustela > Mustela nigripes. Next base: position 145,622,840 of record NC_081560.1, on the reverse strand, counting down.
CATTATTGACAATAGCCAAATTATGAAAGTGGCCCAAGTATTTATCAATAGATGAATGGATAAAGAAGAAGTGATATGTGTATATGCATATGTGTATATGTGTATATATATAGTAGAATATTACCCAGCCATCAAGAATGAAATCTTGCCATTTTCAAAGACCTGGATGGAGCTAGAGAGTATAATCCTAAGCAAAATAAGTCATTCAGAGAAAGACAAATACCATTTGATTTCACTCATATATAGAATTTAAGAAACAAAACAAATGAGCATAGTGGAAAAAGAGAGAGAGAGGCAAACCAAGAAACAGACTCTTAACTCTAGAGATCAAACTGATGGTTACTAGATGGGAGGTGGGTGGAGACTTGGGTGAAATAGGTGATGGGGATTAAGGAGTGCACTCGTCATGATGAGTGCTGGGTGATATATGGAATTGTTGAATCACTATATTATATAGCTGAAATGAATATAGCACTGTATGGTAACTATCCTGTAATTAAAAAATTTTTAAATAATATAACAAATAATTTCCATGTCTCACCAATAAGTGGCAGAGACAGGACTCGAAACATAGTCTGTGTTTTGTTTTGTTTTGTTTTGTTAGATGTTATTTATTTATTTGACAGAGAGAGATGACAAGTAGGCAGAGAGCCAAACAGAGAGAGAGAGTGAAGCAGTCTCCTTGCCAAGCGGGACTCGATCCCGGACCCTCAGACCATGACCTGAGCCAGAGGCAGAGGATTAACCCACTGAGCCACCAAGGTGCCCCATAGTCCGTGTTTCTTGACCCGAACTCTTTCCAAGTATCATTTCTTTGCCTCCACTTATCGTAGTTTCATAGTCTGAGCTCTGTACTCTTGAGTCAACACACCTGACAGAAAAAGATAATGATGCTGTCACATGAATGAAAAAAAAAAAAGCCACCACTAAAAATGGAAAAATATAAAGGAAAAGAAGAGGAAGAGCCCCTAAATAAAGACTTAAAATGTGATCAGATCGCAGCAAATCTAGTTTACAACTTCTATTGTATTGTCTATATACTCCTTATTACACATAAATATCAAAAATAATTATGGTTCATTATAGTCATAATACATCATATAATAATAAAAATGCTTTTGACACCCATTATCTCATGTTTACTTTTCAATTGTTTTGTAGAATAAGCATTATTTTTATTATTATATCAATTTATTATTTATTATTATTATGTATTATATATTAGTTATATTATTATCATTATTATCATCTCCTCTTTATTTATTTTTTAAAGGTTTTTTTTTTTTTGCATTTGGACAGCTCTTTGCAGTTTTCTTTTTTTTGCATGTTTTTTTAATTTAATTTCATTTTTTTTATAAACATGTATTTTTATCCCCAGGGGTACAGCTCTGTGAATTGCCAGGTTTACACACTTCACAGCACTCACCAAAGCACAGGTTTTATTTATTTGTCAGAGAGAGAGAGTACACACAAGCAGGCAGAGTGGCAGGCAGAGGCAGTGAGAGAAGCAGGCTCCCTGCTGAATAAGGAGCCTGATGCGGGACTTGATCCCAGGAGCCTGGGATCATGACCTGAGCAGAAGGCAGCAGCTTAACCAACTGAGCCACCCAAGCGTCCCCATCTCTTTATAAATAATGAAACCAATGCTCAGCATTTCCTTAGCGATTCGGGGTCTCTTCTGATTCCATACAAATTTTTGGATTATTTGCTCCAGCTCTTTGAAGAATATAGGTGGAATTTTGATTGGAATGGCATTAAAAGTATAGATTGCTCTAGGCAGTAGAGACATTTTAACAATGTTTATTCTTCCGATCCAAGAGCATGGAATGGTCTTCTATCTTTTTATGTCTTCTTCAATTTCTTTCATGAGTGTTCACTAGTTCCTCGAGTATGGATCCTTTACCTCTTTGGTTAGGTTTATTCCCAGGTATCTTATGGTTCTTGGTGCTATAGTAAATGGAATCAATTCTTTAATTTCCTTTTCCACATTTTCATTGTTAGTGTATAAGAAAGCCATTGATTTCTGTACATTGACTTTGTATCCTGCCACGTTACTGAATTGCTGTATGAGTTCTAATAGTTTTGGGGTGGAGTCTTTTGGGTTTTCCATATTAAGAATCATGTCATCTGCGAAGAGAGAGAGAAGGAAATGTTGAAAAACAAAAATAAAACTGGGGGCATCACGTTACCTGATTTCAAGCTTTACTATAAAGCTGTGATCAACAAGACAACATGGTACTGGCATAAAAACAGACACATAGACCAGTGAAACAGAGTAGAGAGCCCAGATATGGACCCTCAACTATATGGTCAAATAATCTTTGACAAAACAGGAAAAAATATATATGGTGGAAAAAAGACAGTCTCTTCAATAAATGGTGCTGGGAAAACTGTGCAGCTATATGTAGAAGAATGAAACTCAACCATTCTCTTACACCGTACACAAAGATAAACTCAAAATGGATAAAAGACCTCAACGTGAGACAGGAATCCATCAGAATCCTAGAGGAGAACATAGGCAGTAATCTCTTCGATATCAGCCACAGCAACTTCTTTCAAGATATGTCTCCAAAGGCAAAGGAAACAAAAGCCGAAATAAACTTCTGGGACTTCATCAAAATCAAAAGCTTCTGCACAACAAAGGAAACACTCAATAAAACAAAGAGGCAACCCATGGAATGGGAGGAGATATTTGCAAATGACAGTACAGACAAAAGGTTGATATCCAGGATCTATAAAGAACTCCTCAAGCTCAACACACACAAAACAGACAATCATATCAAAAAATGGGCAGAAGATATGAACAGACACTTCTCCAATCAAGACATACAAATGGCTATCAGATACATGAAAAAATGTTCATCATCACTAGCCCTCAGGGAGATTCAAATTAAAACCACATTGAGATATCACCTTACACCAGTTAGAATAGCCAAAATTAGCAAGACAGGAAACAACATGTGAAGGAGGGGATGTGGAGAAAGGGGAACCCTCTTCCACTGTTGGTGGGAATGCAAGTTGGTGCAGCCTCTTTGGAGAACAGTGTGGAGATTCCTCAAGAAATTAAGAATAGAACTTCCCTATGACCCTGCCATTGCACTCCTGGGTATTTACCCCAAAGATACAGATGTAGTGAAAAGAAGGGCCATCTGTACCCCAATGTTTATAGCAGCAATGGCCATGGTCGCCAAACTCTGGAAAAAACCAAGATGCTCTTCAACAGATGAATGGATAAGGAAGATGTGGTCCATATACACAATGGAGTATTATGCCTCCATCAGAAAGGATGAATACCCAAATTTTGTAGCAACATGGATGAGACTGGAAGAGATTATGCTGAGTGAAATAAGTCAAGCAGAGAGAGTCAATTATCGTATGGTTTCACTTATTTGTGGAGCATAACAAATAGCATGGAGGACATGGGGTATTAGAGAGGAGAAGGGAGTTCAGGGAAATTGGAAGGGGAGGTGAACCATGAGAGACTATGGACTCTGAAAAACAGTCTGAGGGGTTTGAAGTAGTGGGTGGGTGGGAGGTTGGGGGAACCAGGTGGTGGTTATTAGAGAGGGCACGGATTGCAAGGAGCACTGGGTGTGGTGCAAAAATAATGAATACTGTTATGCTGAAAATAAATAAAAAATAAATTAAAAAAAAAAAGAAACCAATGCTCAGATAGGTGAAGTGATTTGCTAGTGTTTACATACTGAGCAAATTACAGAATCAAGATTTGAGCTCAGGTCCTCTGACTCCAAATAGTAGATATATTTTCCTTTCCTAAGTCTTCTCCTATAATAAAGGAGTTTCTCTCAGGAGTGGGAACTAATATTTTCCTAGTTACAGAATTTATTGCAAGACAATAGGCCAATGCTTCTAGCTGATTTTATCAAAGAAGATTAAGGATTTTGTGCTATGGGTCATCACTGGGTACCTAAGTCCTAATAAAAATAAGGAATTTAGAACCGAAAGCTTATTTTTAAATGTGCTTTCAGCAAATTACACTGGAAATTTTTATGTTAATTTGACTTTGTATTTTGGAGCAAGTAGAAATTTTTCCTTTAGTGATAGAATAACCTAAATAACAGAAAACCCATAGAATAATAAAGCAAGTCATAAAGTTTGTGGTGTTTTCTAGTTTGACTACAATATTTACAACATAGGGTCTGACAGATTAGATCATTAAGAATTACGTGGGTGACTAGCTTTCACTATGTTTATTTATACTACTTCTAAATTAATAGATCCTGATTTTATAGAGGGTGCTAATATCAATATTGCCGAACTGGACATACTGATATAAACATGAATCTAAAAAATTTAATTTTTTCTGTTTTTAAGACACTACCTTTGGGTGAAAAATTTAGTGAAAATAGATCATGTAAAACACACTTAAATTTCAACTATCTTTGAAACATTAATTAACAATCACTATAAGGAAAACTCAATGTCTTTCTTTCTTCCTTCTTTTTTTTAACTGAAGTATCATTAACACACAATATTAAATTAATTCCAGGTGTACAAGATAGTGAGTCCACAATTCTACACATTATGCTATGCTGACAAGTGTAGCAATCATCTGTCACCATACAACACTATTACAATATCATTGACTATATTTTATATGCTGTACATTTCATACCCGGGAGTTATTCTGCCCATAACTAGAGGCCTTACTTCCTACTCCCTTTCACCCAGTTTGTCCATCCCCTGACCTTCTTCCCCTCTGGCAACCATAAGTTTTTTTCTCTGTATTTATGGGTCTGTTTCTGTTTTTATTTGTTCATTGTCTTGTTTAGTGGCTTTGTTTTTTAGATTCCACATATAAGTGAAACCATACAGTATTTGTCTTTTTCTATCTGACTTATTTCACTTAGGATAATATCGTCTTGGTCCATCCATGTTGTCACAAATGGCAAGATCTCGTGCTTTTTGTGTGGTTGAGTAATATTCTG
>NC_081560.1:145594523-145617881 GCF_022355385.1 Mustela nigripes | reverse complement strand
TCATATATATATATATATATATATATATATATATATATATATATATATATAATCTTCTTTATCCATTCATCTATCAGTGAGCACTTGGGTTGCTTCCATACCTTGGCTAACATAAATAATGCCACAAAAAAACATATGGGGTGCTTATATCTTTTCAAATTAGTGTTTTAACTTTCTTTGGGTATATATCCCATAATGGAATTACTGGATCTTATTAACCATAGGATCCTATTTTTAATTTTTGGAGAACTCACCATACTGCTTTCACAGTGGTTGCACCAATTTGCGTTCCTACCCATGGTAGCTGAGGGTTCCTTTTTCTCCACATCTTTGCCAAAATCTCTCTCTCTCTCTTTTTTTTTTTAAGATTTATTTATTTATTTATTTGACAGACAGAGATCACAAGTAGGCAGAGAGGCAGGCAGAGAGAGAGGGGGAACCAACACCTCTTACTTATTGCATTTTTGACATTAGCCATCCTGGCTAGTGTAAGGTAGTATCTCATGCGGCTTTGATTTGCCTTTCTCTGATGATTAGTGATATTCAGAGTCTTCATATGTCTGTTGGCCATCTGTATATCTTCTTTCTCTTTATCCATTTCCTTAGTTTTTAAACTAAATAGTAATTGTATTAAAAAAGAATTAAGGAATATCTTGTAAATGAAAAAAAAAATGTCTCAAATGAAAAAATAATGTCTCAAACTTAGGTGGTGGTATTAAAATGTCCACGATTGATCTCTTAAAAACTGTTATAATAATGCCAAGCTGAGATATAGAATACTACTGCATGCACAAAAAGCCCATTATCTTCCTTGAGAGATGATGGTCAAGATGGTAATAATATGAACTTGGCCAAGAACCACTTCAATGAAACCTGGTCATCTCAAATAGGAATTCTTTTCTTTATTAAGATTTTATAATAAGGCATTTTAATTACACACGTGAAATTGCAAGAAAATATAATGACAGTAATTAACAGTTTCCATTTAGAGTGGCATGAGACAGACATTGTAGACTTTATTAATTATAAATTCTAGTCATACTGTTAAAAAAATGGAGGAGAAGTACATATTCTTCTCAAATATGACTTTTGTCCCCCCCGATAGGCTGCTCTATGAAAAAAGATTTTTAAATAAAACTATACTAAAACATTTTTTGTTAAAATATTTGGCTGTAATTTATATTACATCTAAATGAATGACTTGAGACTGCAGATGAGGACAGCAGTTTCTGAGAATAAGCAATTTAGGTAGTGATGTTTAAATGTCATTGCTGGCAGCAGTTTGGAAATAATTCTGCCCCTCTGCTGCTCAGCAAGGCATTTTTTTGCTCTAAGAATTAAATGTATTAGAATAGTTTGGGTTAGACTAAAAATACAAACTGTTATGAACACCGCAGGGTTAGTGTCTTCATTTAAGCCTGTATACATTTGTATTTCTATTGATTTTCAAATAATCACCAAAAAACCCTTGTCATATGGAATTCTTGAAAAGCAATGGTATAACCTACCACTGATATTTTCATATAACAACAAAAGTGGCTCTTGATGCAAATTTACTGGTCTGTACACAATCTGACTATTAAACATCAGTATGCTATTACAGGGAAATAAAAATTGACCCTTTTTTCTCTTAGTTTATTTTTCTTTTAAGATTTTATTTTTTTATTTGCCACAGAGAGACACAGCGAGAGAGGGAACACAAGCAGGGGGAGTGGGAGAAGGAGAAACAGGCTTCCCACTGACCAGAGAGCTTGATGCAGGGCTAGAACCCAGGACCCAGGGATCATGACCTGAACTGAAGGCAGACGCCCAAAGACTGAGCCACCCAGGCGCCCCTCTCTTAGCTTTGAGGTATAGCTGGCATCAGCTTAAGTTTAGGACACTATCCCCCCAACCAGGATTTACTTTAGTTTTTGCTGTCAGTATTTTTCAGAAAATACAAGGCATGTTTCACATAAGTTGTTTTTCCTACAAAAATGTACTTGGTCAATAGATGCATTGGACACTAGATGGGTCAAAATCCAAAATGAAAGACTTGTGAATGTTGTAGCAAATGTCTCTTAGATACTGATTTACTTATTTAAAATTTCAACTACAAGTATATCTTTAATAACATAATACTTTAATAGATAGATTTATTATAGTCCAGTTGCCTTAAGGCTGCACTCCTCCCCAAAAAATCATTTTGCCTAGTTGTCTATTAAATGAACTCACATTACAATCACCAAAAATTGTAGAGTAGAAACCAAAACTTTACCCATTTGGAAGACTCAATCTAAATAGTTCAATGGAAAAACATACTTAAAATGGGACAACTATACATATGTTTTCCCTCATTCCAGCCTGCCACACGGCACCCCTCCTCTGCCATCCATAAGTTGGAGAGCTCTGTCAAAGGCATATCTATCATAGTGATCTCTGCCCGTTTTCTCCGTTCCTTTCAAATGCCTGGTTTGGATATAGAGTAGCAGAAACACACTATTCAACATTCAACTACTGGAAAAGTCTACCTGGCTTTCACCACTGATTTAAACAGCTCAGAGTTTGTCTCTGACAATAATCATATTAAATAGTTCTTCCATGAGAATATTCTATCTTTTGGGGTATGGAACACAGAAAAGAAGGAAAATTTGTAGAGATAAAATTACAAAACTTGGGACTGAAAAATATAGAAACGTATGAGGCAGGAGAGACCAAGATCAGCAAAATGCTGTCCAGTGGTGTCTGCGCTTGAAAGATTTGCTGGAGTAATATGGAAAAATGGAGAAAAAGTAAAAGGGTATCACAGTGAAAGATGAGGCTAGAGGGATTTAGGAAGAGGATCTCCATTGTATGGAGAATGACTTGGAGGACCTTTACAGTCTTTTCCAATCCTAAAAAACATTATAATATGTATTTAAGTTATAGATAACTATATTAATTATTTTACTGGTATCAGTGTATTTATATAAAGTATATTACATTATCTGATAGTGAGGGACAGAAAAGGATGCTTTGAGCATCATTGAAAGATGAATCAGAAATAGATACATGTAAGGGTGCCTAGGTGGCTCAGTGGGTTAAAGCCTCTGCTTTCGGCTCAGGTCATGATCTCAGGGTCCTTGGATCGAGTCCCGCCATCGGGCTCTCTGCTTAGCGGGGAGCCAGCTTCCCCCTCCCATCTCTCTGCCTGCCTCTCTGCCTACTTGTGATCTCTCTCTCTGTGTCAAATAAATAATAAAATATTTTTTTAAATGACTTTATGTAAATCAGTAATTTTCAAATTACTTCCTGTTATTAAATAGTTTGAAATATCAGGAAACCTTCTAAAGAAATTAGAAAACTAAGGTTCTTACTGGAGATATTAACCAATACTTCTGTGAATAAAGACAGAGAACCCATCATGTTCACATAATTATGGCATGACATGCACATTCGTCATATGTAAGATTTAGAAAAAGAAGGTATATTTTTTGGTATCTCAAAACAATAATCTTCTGAGCTCACCGAGCCTGCGACTGGTTCAAGGTCACCCCGACTATGGAAAGAACCTAGATGTCCATCAACAGATGAATGGATCAAGAAGATGTGGTATATATACACAATGGAATACTATGCAGCCATCAAAAGAAATGAAATCTTGCCATTTGCGACAACATGGATGGAACTAGAGCGTATCATGCTTAGCGAAATAAATCAAGCAGAGAAAGACAACTATCATATGATCTCCCTGATATGAGGAAATGGTGATGCAACATGGGGGCTTAAGTGGGTACGAGAAGAATAAATGAAAGAAGATGGGATTGGGAGGGAGACAAACCATAAGTGACTCTTAATCTCACAAAACAAACTGAGGGTTGCTGGGGGGAGGGGGTTTGGGAGAAGAGCGTGGGATTATGGACATTGGGGAGGGTATGTGCTTTGGTGAGTGCTGTGAAGTGTGTAAACCTGGTGATTCACAGACCTGTACCCCTGGGGATAAAAATATATGTTTATAAAAAATAAAAAATTATACTTAAAAAAAAACAATAATCTTCTGAAAGCTTAATGGTAAAAAGGGGGATTATGTGGATCAGGGTTGAAAAGCTGAGATGCAAGACAATCTTCGAGATATGCAAATAAATATGAGACCAGTGAAAAAGAATTTAATGCTATCCAATGAATTAAAAGAATAGAAAGGAGCTATACAAATATTTCAGGAGTAAAACACGTACAAGGCAAGTAGGCATGAAATTAATAATTATTTTTAAATGCTAACATATTGAATTCATTTTAAAACCTGGCTTTAATAAGAAAAGTAGGCAAGAGCCTTTTGCACAATTAGATAGTAATGGAGAATTTATAAAATATCTATTAATAAAATGTAGCAAAGTGAATATTTTTTGAAAAGAGCATTAAAAACCATTAGGTTTAGATAAAGTTATTCTAATATGATGAGGAAATTATCTAATTTGACATAAAGAATTTATTTTGAAATGGCAAAGTAAGGTAGAACAAGAAATGCAATTAGGAAAAGTACAGGCAGTTTAGTTCTTTCATCAAATATATTAGGCTATTCTGCAAATTATTTCTATTCACATTACTAGGATAAAGATTTTAAAATAAACAAATATTAAAGTGGCAAAAGATACTGAGCACCATGCAGCGACTAGAATTTGTGAGTTACATTTGGAAGAGTTCAGTTGTCCTGTCCCACTAATCAGGTTCTCTTACTCCTGTTCAGATCTCTTTCTGGGGTACTGTAACTTCCATTTATCAATTGACAGTGTCCTCCCATGCCATGGAGATGCCTCTAGAATGTTCTGGCTTTATGAATAAGAACACACCACATCTTCACAGCAGCCAGAGAAATTGTTTTATTTATTTTTTTAAATCTTTTTAAAAAATATCTTCAGTTCAAAAACTTACAAAAATCCCTATTAGAATAAAATTTTACCTCCTAATTATGACATATTTCCAACTACCTTCCCAGTATCTTCTAATATTATCCCTCTCTTATCCTTCCTCCTCTTTTCCCACCCCCCCAACACACACAATTCAATCAGCCTTGGCATCTCCTTGCTGTTCTTGAAGGATACTAGTCATGCTTCTTAGAATGCTCAAGATTGCTATTTCTTCTGCCTGATGTACCCTTATCCCAGATAGTCTCAGTGGCCATTCAATTCAGTTATATCCGCTATCAAGTTATTTCTTCAGGGACGCCTGGGTGGCTCAGTTGGTTAAGCAGCTGCCTTCGGCTCAGGTCATGATCCCAGCGTCCTAGGATCGAGTCCCACATCGGGCTCCTTGCTCGGCAGGGAGCCTGCTTCTCCCTCGGCCTCTGCCTGCCATTCTGTCTGCCTGTGCTCGCTCTCTCCCCCTCTCTCTCTCTGATAAATAAATAAAATCTTTAAAAAAAAAAAGTTATTTCTTCAGAGAGACCTCCTCTGGCCAAGCTATCTAAAACAGCACGCTAACCTACTGTGCTTTATTTTTTCTTGTAGCAATTGTCACTATATCTTGTATCTACTTGATTTGTTTGTTAATTTCCTGTCTCCATTTATTATTTGTCTCCTCTACTACAGTATATGTTTCATGAAGTTTCTCTTGTTTAAGGTTGAATTCCCATGTTTGGCATGAGGTTCATGCTCAATAAGCATGTACTGAATAAAATAATTAAAGATTTGATGAATATGAACAGTTGAAGGTCCCCTTGGTGTGGTTTCTCTATAAGAAAAAGCACCACCCCACTGATATCTTAGACATTTCACTTTTAGTTTCATCCTTGCATCCAAGATACAAAAACACCATATTTATGTTGTTTCTTATGCTTTATGCTTCTATAATATTTTCTTTTCACACTGTGGGAAGCTTTCCTGGATGGAGGCTTTTATGGGAAGGATCAGAGGGCAGGATATAAATGGCGTGTCTATCAGGGTGGAGGGGAAAAGCAAATAGCAATTGTGAGTGGTAGGAAGAAGGAAGAAATATGGAAGCAGTGACTTATAACAAGTGAGATGATTAAACACTTCCAGATGATGACTTTCGTTATATTGGCTGGGTTCAGGGAAACTGAAGAATCTAAGATACTCCTGTAATAATGGATTTGAATTGAAACTTCAAGCCCAAGAAGTGAAAATGTCCATGATGACTATGAGACATAATAAAGGCCAGCTGTATGTACAAACTTAATTCCTAGCTAGACTTACACCATCAGTCTGTTTTCCTCTTTCTATGAAGTTGAGGTGGATTAAATATAATAATCTCGGACACTTTCATCTCTTGGGCCTGAAGTCTCAACTAATAGCCATTACCCAAGGTATTGTTCATTTGTACTTTCCCTGAAATTTATTGTGCCCCTTAGCTCTCCATTCTGAAGTATGTGTTCAAAGAACAAGACCATCTCAATTAGAGAAGAAAAGACCACACCTTGTAGTTCTGAGTGAGTGCTCTTCTCACTGAAAACTATAATCCAAACATTATCAGTGACAAATTAATGAAAACCTCAAAAAACAAACAAAAAAAAAGATTGGCGGATATAAAGAACACTGTTATAAATCATTACAACTGAATAAAATTAATTTTGAATAATTTATGGTAAATTGCCTTTTATGATGATTTACAATGTTAAACATCTTTTTTGCTTGTTTGCCATTTAAATATCTTTTTCTGGTGCAATGTCTATTGATGTCTTTTACCCAATTTCTGATTAGAAAGCTTGTTTTATTATGGCTGAGTTCTGAGAATTTTTAAAACATATTCCAGATACCTCATCAGATATATGGTTTACAAATACTTCTTTCCCATTCCACATCAATTTTTGATTCTTTATAACAGGGTCTTTCACAGAGAAACAGTTTTAATTTCAATGAAGTCTATCTGCCAATTTTTCTTTTATGGATCATACTTTTGGTTTTATGTATATGGATGCTTTGCCTAGCCCTAGATCCTGAGCATTTTCTTTTATGTTTATTTCTAACAATTTTATAGTTTTTATATTTTACATTTAAGTTTAGTGTCTTCTTTGGGCAAGTGTCTGGCTATTCTCACTTCACATGTTTCTCTTTTCTGGTGTTTCTTTTCCTTCTGATATTCCAGTTAGGTACATGTTCTACCTTCCATATTGTTCCAATCTTAGGATTTTTTGTATCTTTCTTTTTCTTTTTGCAGTTCATTTTGAAAATGTTTATTATGAGTCAAGCTCAATGATTTTTTTTTTCTCAGCCATGGCAAATTTACTGAAGAACCCATCAAAAGCTTTCTTCATTTCTATTACACTGTGTGTGGTTCCTAGGATTTCTTTTTAGATCTTTCCCCAAATTTCCACACCTCTGATTACATTACCACTCTATACTTGCAAACTGTATACTTTTCCCATTGAAATCCTTAACATAAAAGTCTTAGTTATTTTAACTCACCTGTTTGATAAGTTCAATATCTGTTTCATGTTGAATCTGATTTTGATGATTGCTTTGCCTCTCTACACTGATTTTTCTTACCTCTGCAAGTGTCTTTTTTTTCCCCCCTGAAATTCAAACATGATGGATCAGGTCTTAAGAACTGAGATATATAGGTATACAATATAAAGATTTATGTTTATCTGAATAGGCTGTGTTTAATGTGTATAGTAGAAGTCAAAAGATTCCAATTCTTCTAGTTTTAGGGCTTTTTGGTGGGGTGGGGAATCTCCTCTTGGCCTTGGACTTTCCTAAATACCTGTCATTAAAAAGAAACAGTTATCTTGCAACTCTTTTAACCATAATCCACCGTCATTATACTGGAGTCTTCTTGATGGTAGTAAGGTGGGGAGTATTGGAAACATTCTATGATATTTCTATTAAATATCAATCTTTTTATGGGTCTGTATCCCCAGTGAATTTCACTCACAAGTCTCCAATGGTATATCTTCTTCTCCACTCCCTAATTAATTCCCTGTCTTCCCAATCTATTTTCTTGAATCCTTGATCTCTGTTGATTCTGATATTTTTCTCCCCTAGATGAGGAAGGAAGGCTAGAAGAGTCTCAAGGAAAGTGATATCATTTTTCCAGGTGGAATAAGGCTTTGAAAAAGAGCCTGGAGTTTAGGCCATTTTTTCGAAGAAGATTCTGAATATATTTCACAGTGATTATGCTTCCTTCCCCCTGCTAAATATACCAGAACAATTTTCCCAGATCTTCACCAGGAGATACTGGTAGAGTACCAGAAGGTACAGGCACCAAAAGTATAGTAGTCTGCCTATGACTGCAGCCCCCAGGAGTTGCTCACTCTCAATTTAACAAAATTATCCTTTGCATTCCTACCAGTTAATGGCTCCATTAGCATCTGCTCTAGGTAAGCAGATCTCAACTACATCTCTCTGGATGAGCTTGGTCTTTCCGTATTTCAGATTGGAAGTTAGCCCTGTGACCCCAATTCTCCAACAGGCCCAGGATTTTCAGTTTGTTAAGCATTTCTTTGTTGTAAAGATGGAGGTGATGATGACTGCACCCTTTAATATGTGGATGCTGAAACTGGAAGTCTACTCTCATTGTTGTTTTATTATTATTATTATTAATGTCTAAACGTGTAGGTGATTAGTAACAGTGCAGAATATTTAAAGAATATGTAAAGATTACAATGATGAATTGACCATCCATAATCACAATGTGATATTTCTAGATAGCCTCTCAGTAAATGAAATGCAAAATCCAGAAAGCTGTTGCCAAGATGAATGTCAAGGATATTTCCCCCTATGTTTTCTTCCACAAGTTTTAGGGTTTCAGGTCTTATGTGTAAGTATTTAATCTATTTCAAGGTGATTTCTGTGAGTGTTGTAAGATAGGTGGTCCCTTTTAGTCTTCTGCATGTGGTTATCCAGTTTTCCCAAAACTATCTATTGAAGAAACTACTGTTTCCCCATTGAATATCCTGGACTCTCTTGTCAAATATTATTTGACCATCTATGTGAGGGTTTACTTCTGAGTGGTAAATTCTGTTTCATTGGTCTCTGTATCTATCTTTTATGCCAGTGCTGTACTGCTTTGCTTATTATGGCTTTGTACTATAGTTTGAAATGAGGAAGTGTGATGTCTCCTGCTGTGTTATTTTTGCCTCAGGATCGCTTTGGGTATTATGAATAATACTGCCATGAACACTTGTGTGCAAGTTTGTGGTGCACGTGTTTTCATCTCTGAGGCTTTTTGTTTCAGTGTGTTGCTAAAATTTCGTAAGTGGACTCTAAAGCTCTCCCAGAGCTGTTTTTATTCATGGATAGCTGTTTAACATTGGTCTTGGTGGGGACGTGGAGCCTGTGTTTTCCTATGTTGCCACGTTAGTCTTCTTCCATCCTCAAATCTTGTGAGTTCCTCTTTGTCCCACTCCACACCTCTACCTGCACTACTTCTGTATTCTCTCTTAAATGGTACTCAAGTAAAATATATAACCATGGTGAGTGGGCTCTAAATTCATGATGTGGGTCCTTAATGTTGCTGGGGAATTTTATCATAACCTCTTAGTTGATTCAGAAATAATATTCAACTATTTTGTACTTTCTTCTTTCTCCTCAATTTCCATTTCTCTCTGGCATAGTCACTCATAGCTAAAGAACATGCCTTCTGTTAGGAAAATGTAAACAATCAGAAGATAATTTTCACAGGCACCCGAGACCACATCCACCCATCAGCATATGTACCCATATATTTATAATTCCTTCTTGTTTCTCATGTCCAATGAGATACTTGTACTCTAATTTTGTTCTCTCTCTTTTCTCCATGAATTTTGAGAATCTCTCCTGCAAAAATCAGCTTTCCCACACTATTGAATCATTGACTTTTTAGTTATTCACATCAGCTGATACATGGTACTAAATATAATGCTTTTAAAATGCACTCTCCTGATGCCTCAACAAAAAATTTCTTTCCTAAATATAAAGCAAACTAAAATATGACATTATGTTTTGATCAATAGTTAGTGAGAAGGAAATTTTGAAAGTGTCATTTAGAAGGATAGTAAAATTCCTACAAAGTGAAAGGAAATTGAACTACACAGATACTATTTAAGGCTGTTGCCTTATTTTTAGCCCCCAGTAAAATGTTGCCTCAGAACATGTATTATGATAATAATAGAAAACAAATTGGATTTTTATTATGGGTCTAAGTTCAATTAAAAAAAACCCCAAAACACTACTTCCCAAATAACAAGAAACTTACCATCTCTACTAATATTTCCCCAAGAGTTCACCATCTAATTCAACTTTTTTCTTCTTTAATTAATTTTTTTTCTTCCATTGTCTAAGGATTTCTAATCTTGACAATAGTTTATGGCTAAAGTCTTTCCTTAAACATAGTACAGCAGAAAGAATAGAGAAATGCAAAACTACGAGATTAGAGATCAAATATTTATAATTTTTAATGCTTGTAAATAAATATCTATTCATTTTCTACATGAAACAAAGCCTCAGTTGATTAGATTTTCAGAGCAAGTCCATTCCTTTGTGTATCATTTAATCCGTATCCAGTATTAAATCACTGATAGATAACTGGTAGGATATGTAAAGAATACAACTTTCTCCTATGAGGAGCAATCACCATTCAGAGATTTTTAAGGATTAAAAGAAATTGTTATAAAAAATCCTATTAAAAGGTCAGAATTAATCAGTTTTCTTTGTAATTCCCTTATGCAAATTGTGAAGTTTTCTTTTTTTTCTTTCCGGCTTAATGGGTACTGACCATTAGAATTCCAAATATATGACATTCATTTAAATATAACTTATTGTTAGACAGGACATCTAGCAAACCACAGTGGGGAATTGAATAGATAAAAAATGAAATCTAAGAGAAGAGAATATCTGGCATCAAAAATGGCTCAGTAGGATACAAATAAGTAAAACATGGGGATGAAGTGACTTAGAACTGAATCTATTTGCATTAGGGATTGAACATGATGTGCTCAGTAGGAAAGTTTGAAACACTTCACTGAACAATAGAAAAATAAGTTGAATATTTTAGCAATGTTTCAGTATTCCCTAAATAGCTTTTGTTGTACATCCCATTTCAGCCATTTTCTTTCCAAAAGTAATGATTTCTTAATATGTCTTTTTTAAAAAATTATGTTTTGCCCTTAAATGCAGTCAAAAGTTTCAGTACAAATAAAATTTCTCTAGCAAAGCCCCCTTTTTTTTTTGATGGTTTGTAAGGATTTTTGGTTGATGTGGTATTCCTGGTTTTGATTTACCCTAGTTTTAGCTTCTCTTGCTCTTATCACATCTATTCCTTTCAAAGTGCTTTCTAATGAGGGATTCTTTTTTTCATTTACTTATTTTCAGCATAACAGTATCATTATTTTTTCACCACACCCAGTGCTCCATGCAATCCGTGCCCTCTATAATACCCACCATCTGGTACGCCGACCTCCCACCCCCCACCCCACCACTTCAAACCACTCAGATTGTTTTTCAGAGTCCATAGTCTCTCATGATTCACCTCCCCTTCCAATTTACCCCAACCCCCTTCTCTCTAACTCCCCATGTCCTCCATGCTTTTTGTTATGCTCCACAAATAAGTGAAACCACATGATAATTGACTCTCTCTGCTTGACTTATTTCACTCAGCATAATCTCTTCCAGTCCAGTCCATGTTGCTACAAAAGTGGGGTATTCGTCCTTTCTGATGGAGGCATAATACTCCATAGTGTATATGGACCACATCTTCCTTATCCATTCGTCCGTTGAAGGGCATCTTGGTTCTTTCCACAGTTTGGCGACCGTGGCCATTGCTGTTGTAAACGTTGGGGTACAGATGGCCCTTCTTTTCACTACATCTGTATCTTTGGGGTAAATACCCAGGACTGCAATGAGGGATTTTTAATGGGGAATAATTCATCCCTGAAGACCTGTGTCCTGAGACATATCAAACTTAATTAATTGCATGATAAGAAAGCACTGCTTTTTGCCATTTGTTTGTTTGTACGTCTGTTTGTTTCTGCCAATACTCTGTATACATTCCCACCTGCTTAGATTGCAAGGCTTCCCTAGCAAAATATCACAGACAGGGTGGCTTACACAAAGTCTAAGATCAGTTGTAGGCAGGGTTGTTTTCTCCTGCAGCCTATCTACTTGCCTTGCAGGTATCCTCCTCACTATGTCCTCACATAGCATTTTCTCTCTGGGTTTGCATCCCTGGGGCCTCTTTTTGTGTTTCCAAATATCAATTTCTTGTAAAGATGCCAGTTAGATTGGATTAGGTCCTTCATATGACCTCATTTACCCTTAATTACCTCTTTGGATTTTTGGCAAATTTTATGTCTTATAAAGGCATAACAGTGTGTTATTGGTGCAGATAAAGGACACCAGAAAACTAATAAGAATGGAACTCTGCCTTTTCAGTGAACAATCTACCCTGAATTTTGTTGAATGAATAAATGAGTAAATGAAAAAGGAACTTAAGGGTGTACCACTGAGACATTTTGGTTATTTAAAAATGTTGATGCCTTCCCATAACATGCATAAGAGAATGAAATAAAATACTTTATAAAGTGATTGTAATGAGGTTGCAGATTATTTTGGATTATTTTACATAAGCAGAGAAATAAACATTAAACTGACTGTGGTATTTAAAAAAAAAAAAAAAAAGGCCGCTAGGATTTAGCCTTCCACACAAACCTCATTTCCTGCCATGATCCTCTCTTTGCTGTTTTTGAAAATTCAATACATGGCTGTAGGCAATCTGCTGTCTTCACAGCCTAGGGTTAATCTCATCCAATTAGGTGCTCATGTTGCCTTTCCTTTCTGTCTCTGCTCTGTCAAGCAAGATCACTAGTTGGAAATATTTCCATATTTTAGACCTCCAGGTAGAATTAAGCATTCCATCCATGTGACTCTACTGTATTTGGTGTGAACTTTTGTATGTAGGTATGAATACATACTATGCAATCAATATAGGGAATGTGTTGAAATTTTATATAAAGAAACATATATAATTTTCATTCCATAGTCTCATCTAACCCTTTTATTTCTGATAAAACCTGGGCTGTCAAATCAAATTCAGAAAATACCAGAAATTGGCTGGATTTGAAGAACTTCACCAGTAATAGCTACACACTTTCCAAAGAGGCCACAGTCTAAACGCAAAGACTCCTCAAAGACTCAGCTTTTGGTTCTGTGTAAAAGGTGAGCGGTATTGTACATAAGTTCATATAATGTTCTTCAAATAAATTTAAATAATATCATACAATAAGCAATAACAGAGTGTCTGCCAAATTAATCTTTACTCCTATCCTTATGTTTTCTTGAAAGTATAATGTAAGATGTGTACTGCAATAAACAACAGAAAAAAGATATAAAGGGAAAATAAATGCTCATAATTTCTCCATTTCCTATAGCCTCTCTTCCCCTTGATCTGAATATGCATTCACATCTGCATCTATGTTCATGTTAACATATAAACTCACGAAGTAATTTATTAGATCATCGTATAGCCATAACGCAGCAACTTACATTTCTCATGTCTCTTCCTCCAGGTCAGTTGGTACAAACAGTGATCATCCCTGGAGATTTTCATAAGTATTCCAGCTTGTTCAACTTCTTCACCTACTGAAACATAAGCATGACCATAAGATTTACTGTGACCAATAAAATGTGAACAAATCAAATCTATATGTTACCTTTCCAAAGGTGCTTTACAAACAGTGGTTATAAACTACCATGTTCTCTCTTTCTAGAAAGAGTAAATGCTTGAGATGGTAACTGATACTCCAGGTGTATCTCCTGACAGATGGACATCCAGGCAGCGGTGTTGTTTCTAAGACAATGAGATTTGGGAATGGTTACTGCAGTATAACCATACTATTCTGAAGCAGTACAGAGATGTAAACTCTTTATTTTTTTAAATTGTAACATATGAATTTATAGCAATATAGTCACTCACTTTCCAACTGATAAATGTTGGATTATTCTTTAACCAATCACCTTAGACATATATTGCCAAAACTGGCGGTTTTATTTATGTAGGACAATTTCTCTGAGTAAGATTTCAGAGTCACATGGAATGGCTCAAGTGTTCACATTGCTGGGAGCAAAGCTAAGTAGGAATTTGAATAAATGAATACATGAAGAGAAGCATGGAAAATTATAATAGTCACAAAAACCAATATACCAATGTATACAAAAATTATAATACAAAAACCAATATGGTAATATATGTGAAAATTATTGTGGATAACTTATTCTTCTAAGAACTTTACATGTTTAATAAGTTCACTTTATGAGGCAGGTGCCAGAGTATTCCCATCTTACAGATGACTTAACTGAGGGAAAAATAAATTAATTCATATGCCCAAGGTCACATGGTTAGTAAGGGTGGAGCTAATAACTGGGGACAGATAGTCATCTAAGCTGATATCTGCTCTTCTGTGGATTCATAGAACTAGGCACACACATAAACGTAGAACTAGACATAAGCACAAACACACCCACCCACACACACACACACACACACTTTTCTTGAGGAAAATATTTTTCAGAACTGATGAAATTCAAATAAAAACTTATAAGTAACTACCACTACCTCTGTAAGTCCACCCTACTACCCCAGTCCCCACCCCAAATCCCCTCTTTTGTTATGTTTACAAAATGAAACAATTTTCCTGAGATGTTAAAATATGAATATGCTGAAGGGCTACCCCTAGTGATTTGCATTAGATACGAATGTAGAGAATGAATAGAAAATACATAGAATATAAATGCATAGAAACGGAATGATTTTCATGAGAGTCCATATCCAGAAAATAGCTATAATTACTACTAGTTAGTGTATTGTTTTATTTTTCTGTAGGGAGCATTAATACTTCAGTTCCTCACAAATAATGTTTCCATTCACTTTATATTTGTACTGATTACACATATCAACATTTTCATCATTTTTTTTCTATCTGTATACTCAGTTGAGGCCATGGCAGATGATTTCATAATGCTAAAAATCTGGGTTTTTAAAAATTTATTTTACTATAACCTGTCCTGTTTCAAGGTTTTGCATTTTCTTCTTAAGATTCTACTTGTTTACTGGAGTGCTTATTCACTCTTTAATCTCCAATGAATTTAGAAGTTTTTTGCCTACATGTCATTAACTGGGTTAAGGTTGTTTAATTTCATTAACATGATCAAATTTGGCATCATGTATAAATGAAGTTTGCAAAGATATGGCAAGTAAATGATGCCAGTTACCCAAGCAAATAACTATTAATTTTTTTGGCTTTTAAAGATTTATTTTAAGCCCAGTTAGCATACAGTGTAATATTAGATTCAGGTATACAATGTATTGATTCAATAGTTCTATACATCACCCAGTGCTGATTATAACTTCGCTCCTTAATCCCCATCACCTATTTCCCTATTTCCAACCATCTTCCACCCACCTCCCCTCTAGTAACCAATTGTTTGTTCTCTATAATTAAGAATCTGTTTCTTGGTTTTGTTTCTCTCTCTTTTTTTCCCCTTTGCTCATTTGTTTGGTTTCTTAAGTTCCACATAAGAGTGAAATCCTGATATTTGTCTTTCTCTGACTGATTTATTTCACTTAGCATAATGCTTTCTATCTCCATCCATGTTGTTACATATGGTAAGATTTCATTCTTTTTATGGCTGACTAATATTACATTGTATAGTTATACGACATCTTATTTATTTATTTATTTATTTATTTATCCAACAGAGAGAGAGAGAGAGAGATCATAAGTAGGCAGAGAGGTAGGCAGAGAGAGAGAAGGGGAAGCAGGCTCCCTGCCAAGCAGAGAGCCCAACGCGGGACTCGATGCCAGGACCCTGAGATCGTGACCTGAGCCGAGGGCAGAGGCTTAACCTACTGAGCCACCTGGGTGCCCCAAGATCTTTTTTATCCATTCATCAATCGATGGACACTTGGGTTGCTTCCATATCTTGGCTATTGTAGATAATGCTGCTATAAACATAGGGGTGCACATATCTGCTTGAATTAGTGCTTTTGTATTCTTTGGGTAAACAGCCCATCGTATGATCACTGTATTGTAAAATAGTTCTATTTTTAGTTTTCAGAGGAAACTTCATACTGTTTTCCACAGTGGCTGCACCAGTTTGCTTTCCCACTAACAGTGCATGAGTTTTCTTTTGCTCCATATCCTCACTAACATCTGTTGTTTCCTGTGTTTTTAATTTATATATTCCAATGGGGTGAGGGGGTATATCATTGTAGTTTTGATTTGTTTTTTTCCTGATGATGGGTGATACTGAGCATCTTTTCATGTGTCTATATGGCCATCTGGATGACTTCTTTGAATAATGTCTTTCACATTTTCTGCCCATTTTTAATTGGATTATTTGGTTTTTTGGGTGTTGAGTTATATAAGTTCTTCACATATTTTGGATACTAACCTTTTATCAGATATGGCATTTGCATGTCATATGTCTTCTCTTATTCCATAAGTTGCCTTTTAGTTTTGCTAATTGTTTCCTTTGTTGTGCAGAAACTTTTTATCTTGATAAAATCCCAATAATTTATTTTTACTTGTGTTTCCCTTGCCTCAGGAGACGTATCTAGAAAAAAGTTGCTATGGCAGAGGTCAGAGAAGTTACTGCTTGTATACTTTTCTAGGATTTTTATGGCTTCAGGTCTCACAGTTAGGTCTTTAATCCGTTTTAAATTTATTTTTGAGTATGGTGTTAAAAAAAAAAAAGTGGCCCAGTTTCATTATTTTGCATGCTGCTTTTCAGTGTTCCCAACACCTTTTCTTGAAGAGACATCTTTTTTCCCATTGGATGTTCTTTCTTGCTTTGCCAGAGATTGACTATATAATTGTGGTTCATTTCTGAGTTTTCTATTCTCTTCTATTGATTTATTTTTTTAAAAGCTTTTATTTATTTATTTGACAGACAGAGATCACAAGTGGGCAGAGAGACAGGCAGAGAGAGAGGAGGAAGCAGGTTCTCCACTGAGCAGAGAGCTCAATGTAGGGCTTGATCCCAGAACCCTGGGATCATGACCTGAGCTGAAGGCAGAGGCTTTAACTCTCTGAGCTACCCAGGTACCCCTGTTCTATTGATTTATGTGTCTATTTTTTTTGTGCCAGTACCATACTGTTTTCATTACTACAGTTTTGTAATATAACTTGAAGTCTGGAATTGTGAGGCCTCCCACTTTGCTTTTCCTTTTTTGGGTTGCTTTGGCTATTTGGGGTCTTTTTGTTTCTATGCAACTTTAGGATTGTTTGTTTTAGTTCCATGAAAAGTGCTGTTGGGATTTTGCGAGGGATTACGTTAAATATGTAGATTGTTCTGGGTAGTATAGACATTTCAACAATATTTGCTTAAAAATATATTTTTTAAAGATTTTGTTTATTTACTTGAGAAAGAGAAAGAGAGAGAGAGAGATAGCGTGAGTTGGGGGAGAGGCAAAGAGAAAGGGAGAAGCAGACTCCCTGCTGAGCAGGAATTGATTCCGGGACCCTGGGATCATGATCCGAGCCAACAGCAGACACCTGACTGACTAAGCCACCCAGGCACCTTGTTCTTCCAATCCCTGAACATGGAATGTCTTTTCACTTCTTTGTGTCAACTTCAATTTCATTCATCAGTGTTTTATCGTTTTCAGAGTACAGTTCTTTTACCTCTTTGATTAGGTGTATTCTTAGGTATCTTAGTTTTGGTGCAATTGTAAATGGGATTATTTTCTTAATTTTTCTTTCTGCTGCTCCGTTATTGGTGAATTAAAATGCAATAGATATCTGTACATTGATTTTGTATCCTGTGACTTCACTGAGTTCCTTTATCAGTTCTAAGATTTTTGTGGGGAGACTTTGAGTTTTCTATAAATAGTATCAGGTCATCTGCAATTAGTAAGACTTTACTTCTTTCCTACCAATTTGGATGCCTTTTATTTCCTTTTTGTTGTCCATTTGCTATACTAAGACTTCCAGTACTGTTGAATAAAAGTGGTGAAAATGGACATCCTTCTCTTGTTTCTGACCATAGGGAAAATCTCTCAGTTTTTCTCCATTAAGGATGATTTTAGCTTGGATTTTTCATGTATAGCCTTTATTATGTTGGGGTATGTTTCCTCAAAACCTATTTTGTTGAGGGTTTTAATCATGAATACTTGTATTTTGCCAAATGCTTTTTATGCATCTCTTGGAAAGATCCTATGTTTCTTATCCTTTCTCTTATTGATGTGATGTATTATGTTGGTATTGTACAAAAATCATCATTTTTAATTGAATAAAATCATTTATTTGTATTTTAAGAAAATACATGAACTGTGAATTGAGAGTATCTTATGAGGAAGTGGCTTATGAGAGATCATTCAAAGCACTGAGAAGTCAAACTGAGAAATAGCACCACACATAAACAAGAACCAGTTACTTGTCAGGGTCTTATCTAGTGCTTTAAATATCTCCATACAGTCTTGCAATGACCATATTAAGTAGATACCACCTAAAATTTAAAATTACAGGGGCATGTGGGTGGCTCAGTCAGGTGAAGGCATCTGCCTTCAGCTCAGGTCATGATCCCAGGGTCCTGGGATCGAGCCCCAGATTGGGTGCTCTGCTTGGCAGAGAGCTGGCTGCTTCTTCTTCCACACCCCTGCTTGTGCACATGCTCTCGCTCTCTCTCTCTCTGTCAAATAAATAAATAAAATCTTTTTTAAAAATAAAAAAAATTACAACAAGCAAGCCAAATTGAGTTCTTGATACTATGGTTAATTTGCCAAAAAAAGTCATGATGTAAATGCACTAAATTTGCACTCCTTAGCTCACGCTTGTTGTTACCCTCAAGTGCTTCCAAGTGTTACAGGGCAACACAAGTTGTAACTTTCAAGAAAAAATAAGATTTGGAGGAATAAGTTGAAAAAGCAAGACATCTGTCTATATATTTTTAGTGTCTGAGACACTAAAATGTTCTAAAATTCTTTTAAGAGGAATGCAAGCAAAAACATTCTCTGTTACACTTATGAAAGAGACTGAAAATGTACTGCTAAAATTATTCATGAATCATGCTTTAGGAGAAACAAAATAAAAATGACCTATTAACATCTACACACTTATTAATATAGTTTTAGAAATCAATCTTAGTTTGTAGGGGTTTTTTTAATGGCTGGATATACCTTTTTGAAATGTAAAACATCAACAACCACTTAAATATGCATTCATTTAATGCACTCAATGGTTTTCATTTCCTAATTTAAATTTTCAAAACATTCCCATCACTTTATCTTTGATACATTTATAATTATTTTGATATAAAAATAATTACTTCTGTAAAATAAGAAGAGGTATCTAGGTAAAAATAAGTCACAGTAAATTAATAACAGAAAATGATCATTTCATCTGATTTAAAATTTAAACACACACACAGAAGACGGCATAAAAGAAAACTGCATAGTAAAAATGATATCTCTGAGTTACTAATAAGAGATTAAATGCATAGATTTAAGGCCTAGATTGCCTGTGTTACATCATAGCATCACTTACCTAAATAATTTTGGACAAATGAATGAATATCCAGCTAACAAATTTGGATAACATTCAATTAAATTATGTGTACAGAAGTCTATTACATACAGAATGACGTCATTTCTAGAAAGCCAAGAAAGAATTTAAAGGAGCATATAAGATATGTAGACACTTCTTATGAATAATTTTTACCTATAGTGTGATATTACCTATATAATAACAAAAAGAGGAATTTTATAATAAAATATAATAAATAGTGTGGGTCACCTTTAGGGTGATAAGTAGGGAGAAGGAATAAAACTAAAGTACTAATGCAAAGATCATTAAATCAGTAGTACTACAGTTTAAAAGTGTGACAAGTTCATTATTGTTTCATTATTACACCTCATTATTCACATGTATAATATGTATACCTTCCATGTACCAAATATAACATAATAACACACTTGTAATTTTGTAATAGAGACAACAAAAACAAAAATGGATAAATAGGACTGCATCAATCTTAAAAACTTTTGTGAATCAAAGGATATAATCAACAGAGTGAAAAGGGAACCTAGGGATGAAAGAATGTATTTGCAAATCATACGCCTAAAAAGAGGTTAATATCCAGAATATATAAAGAACATTTACAAGTCAACATCAAAAGGTGGAATAACTCGATTAAAAAATGGACACAAGGGGCACCTGGGTGGCTCAGTGGGTTAAAGCCTCTGCCTTTGACTCGGATCATGATCCCAGGGTTCTGGGACCGAACCCCACATTGGGCTTTCTGCTTAGTGGGGAGCCTGCTTCCTCCTCTCTCTCTCCCTGTTTGCCTCTCTGCCTACTTGTGATCTCTTTCTCTCTGTGTCAAATAAATAAAGAAAATGTTTTTTAAAAAAATGGACACAAGACTTGAATAGACATTCTTCAAAGGTGATATATAAATGGCCAACTAGCACATGAAAAAAGACATCAATGTCATCACAGAAATGAAATCAAAACCATGAGATATCACCTCACACCCATTAGGATGGTACTATTTAAAACAATAATAGCAGAAAATAACAAGTGTTGACAAGGATGAGGAAAAATTGGCATCCTTGTGCACTGCTGGTGGGATTGTAAAATGCTGCAATTGCTATGAAAATCAGTATAGAGGTCCCTTAAACAATTAAAAAATAGAACTACTGGGAGTGCCTGGGTGCCTCAGTGGGTTAAAGCCTCTGCCTTCGGCTCAGGTCATGATCTCAGGGTCCTGGGATCAAACCCCGCATTGGGATGTCTGCTCAGTGGGGAGCCTGCTTCCCCCTCTTTCTCTGCCTATCTCTCTGCCTACTTGTGATATATCTCTCTGTCAAATAAATAAATAAAATCTTTTAAAAAATAAAACTACCATTTGATTCAGCACTTTCATTTTTGGAGATGTATCCAAAAGAACTGAAAGCAAGAGCTCAAAGATCTATTTGTAAATAGATTGCATGTTCCTAGCAGTATGATTTAAAATAGCCAAGAGGTGCATGTGATCCTATTGTCCATTAATGGATAAGCAAAATGTAGTATATACATACCATGGAATATTATTCAGAAGTACAATAAGTCAGTGAGAGAAAAACAAATGCCATATCATTTCACTCATAGGTGGAATTTAAGAAGTAAAATAAATGATCATAGAAAAAAAAGAAAGAGACAAACCAAGAAACAGAATCTTAACTATGGGGAAAAAAGTTGTGGTTACTGGAGGGGCAGTGGGTGTGAGATGAGCTAAGCGGGTGATGGGTATTAAGGGGAACACTAGAAGTGCTCATGTGGAAGTGATAAATCACAAAATTCTACTCCTGAGTCCTGAATTACATTATATGTTACCTAATTAAAGTTTAAATCCAAATTTGGAAAAAAAAATAATAATTTAGTAAAGAAAAAATGTTTGTTTAAATATATATCATCATTTAACTACCTTTAAAATTTTTTAAAGAAAATTTAAATAAACACAAGCCTTAAATTGATGTATCAATAAACTGCTTTATTGTGGTGATCATTTTGCAATATATGCAAATATGGGAGGCACCTGAGTGGCCCTGTTGGTTAAGTGTCAGACCCTTGAGTTTTGCTCAGGTCATGATCTCTCAGCGAGATCCAGCCCCAAGTCAGACTCAGTGCTCCGGGAGGAGTCGACTTGAGATTCTCTCCCTCTCCCACTACCATTGACCCTGCTCGATCTCTCAAATAAATACATAAATCTTTACAAATATGGAATCTTTATGTTGTACACCTGAAACTAACATAATGTCAGTTATATCTCAATAAAAAATTAAGTAAAATAAAGAAATTTTTTAAAAAGGAAGGAAATCTTGTTACATGTTGCAACATGGATGAACTCAGAGAGTATTATGTTAAATGAAATAAGCCAGTCATGGAAAGACAAATACTGGATGATGCCCCATATAGAAGACACTTACAGTCATGCAGATTATAGAGTCAGAAAGTAGAATGATGGTTGCCAGGATCTGAGGAGGAAAGGGAATGAGGAGTTGCTGTTTCAGGGGTATAAAGTTCAAATAACACAAGATACTGAATAAGTTCTAGAGATCTGCTGAACAACATTATGCTATAGTTAACAATACTGTATTGCACATAAAAAATTTTGCTAGAAGGTATATCTCATGTATATCTCATGTAAATGTTCTTACCACAATGAAATAAATTTTTTAAAGGATTTTATTTATTTATTTTACGAGTAGGCAGAGAGCAGGCAGAGAGAGGGAGGGAAGCAGGCTCCCTGATGAGCAGAAAGCCCGATGTGGAGCTCGATTCCAGGACCCTGGGATCATGACCTGAGCCAAAAGCAGAGGCTTAACCCACTGATCCACTCAGGTGCCCCATGAAATAAATTTTTAAAAAAGGAAAGAGAAAGGAATCCTTTCACATACTACAGAATGGATGAACTATGAAGACATCCTAAGTGAATTAAATCAGTCACAAAAGAGCAAATACTATATGATTCTATGTCTATGAGTTATCTAAAGCAATACAATTTATTGAAAAATAAAGTAGAATTGTGCTTAGTTACCAGGGGCTAGGAAGAAAAAGAAATAGGGCATGTTTTTTTCAGTGTTCCAAGATTCATTATTTATGCACCAACACCCAGTGGAAATAGGGCATTGTTACTGAATGGGTATAGAGTTTAGTTTTACAACATGAAGAAGTTCTGGAGATCTGTTTCACAACAAATTGAGTACACTAAACAGTACTGAGATGTCTGCTTAAAAGTAGTTAAGATGGCAATTTCATGTCATATATTTTGCCACAACAAAAGAAATGAAAAAAAAAAAAGGAATAAGTGAAAAATGAGACTTAAGTAAGAGGACATCGCCTTTATATTATTAAAGCTCTGATTTGCTTATATTTCACATACCTGAAAGAATGAATAGCAAAGAAGCACAAAAATAGAGAGGTGAGAGATAGAAAATGATAGGTGATAGATTGATAGATCGATAGATAATTATTCAGAAACCACAGTTTTCTATCTTGCCTAAAGGGCATTTAAGTAAGGGAGTGAAATGAGGAAGAAATATTTTTGGGTATACAAATTCTGAAAATACGCTATTTACCGAGACATTCTAGAAGTGCTAAATAACAAACTTTAAAAGGATAATACGGCTATGACTACAACTACAATGAAGGAGGAGGGCAGGAAGAGGAGAAAAAAAATAAGAAGGGAACACACACAAACAATAACAACAAAAAGTAAAAATAACATGTGTGTATGAACTCCAGAAAAAGTTTTTAAAAAATGAATTATGGAGGGGGAGGAGTCAAGATGGCGGAGAAGTAGCTGGCTGAGACTACTTCAGCTAGCCAGAGATCAGCTAGATAGCTTATCTAAAGATTGCAAACACCTGAAAATCCATCAGAGATCGAAGAGAAGAAGAACAGCAATTCTGGAAACAGAAAAACAACCACTT
>NC_081560.1:145585143-145591523 GCF_022355385.1 Mustela nigripes | reverse complement strand
GGTTGCTGGGGGGAGGGGGTTTGGGAGAAGGGGGTGGGATTATGGACATTGGGGAGGGTATGTGCTTTGGTGAGTGCTGTGAAGTGTGTAAACCTGGTGATTCACAGACCTGTACCCCAGGGGATAAAAATATATGTTTAAAAAAATAAAAAATTAATTAAAAATTTAAAAACATTAATAAACAAAATTAAAAAACTTTTCAAAGAAATGAAAATTATAAAATTTTTAAAAGCTTGAAATGTTGGTTAGAAAACATAAGTTGCTCATTTTCACTGTAGAAACATAGAAATGAGAGGGAAAATATTTCAGCGTGTGTGTGTGTGTGCATGTGTGTGTGTATATGTGTGTGTACATGCTTCCTAGTCTACTTGACGTGGGCTGGGATTTGGACTTAGAGAGTTATATCAACTCTGTGGAGCAGAGACATTAACCCCTTTGTCCAAAGTATCAGTTCATTCTTCATCGACTCCTTGAACAAAATTTCTCAGAATGGCTTGTATCTCAAGGGTTATATTTCTTTTTTAATTTAAATTTCAAGTAGTTAATATACAGTGCAATGCTGGTGTCTGGAGTAGAATTCAGTGATTCATCACTTGTATACAACACCCAGTCTCATCCCAACAAGTGTCCTCTTTCATATCCATCACGCATCCAGCCCCTCCCACACCCACCTTCCTCCATTAACCTTCAGTTTATTCTCTTCCTTAACTCTCTTACAATTTGTTTCCCTCTTTCTCTTTTTTCCCCTTCTCATATGTTTATCTGTTTTCTTTCTTAAATTCCACATATCAGTGTGATCATATGGTATTTCTCTTTCTCTGACTTATTTCACTTAGCACAACACACTCTAGCTCCATCTGTCATTACAAATGCCAAGCTTTCATTTTTTCTGATGGCTGAGTAACTGATGAATACATATATATATATATGTATATATATATATATACATATATATATATATGTATATGTATATACATACAATGGAATATTATTCAGTCACCAAAGTGGTTACATTTCTAATTATCATTCAGTCTCCTATCTTTCTGTGACCATTTTACCCTTTAGATGTATACTGGATGTATACTAGATGTATACTGGATCAACACCTGGTGGTTGGTTCTCCTACCCCTGTTCATAGACAACAGCTTCTCAATGAAGGACATCCCAGTGGATAAAATGGTGTTTTGTTTTGTTTTGTTTTTTTACCACTTTTCCCATGTGATGAGATTTTGATCACATGACACTGAAATCATGAGCTAAGCCAAAACCAAGATACTTAACCAAATGAGCCCCCCAGGCAACCCTCAATAACACTATTTTTTTGTGGTACCATATCAAATCCCCAGACTAGCTCCATGTAGCACTTGGGGCTTGCAAGCAATCTGAGATCAGTCACTTGCTGTCACACTCTCTCAGGCAATGAAAAATTAGAAATTCACATAAGTGATGCTACTACTTGCTAGTGCCTCCCCACACACACCAGTTGGCTGGTTAGTTCCCTCCTAAGTCTGTACAGGAAGTATTCCACTCTGCAACTTTTGGAGGAGACCTTGCAGAATGAGGAAGTTAATATGAAACCCTCAGTCTTTGGATGCTTTGTTACCAATGATTAGATGAGGTTGTGGTTGTGTGCTTAGGTGGTGGAAACCAGATAAGGATTCAGATTATTAATCCCATAATTTAGGATCAGAAGTAATGGCAAAATGGGAGCAACCAGTACACAGTGGCTGTGGCCAAAGTCCAAGCTGACCAGTCAGAGCAGTGCCTTTGGGGAAATCCATTTAGTGGACCAAGAGCATCAAATGGCATCTCTAGCACCTGGGGCCAGAGCTCCCCACTCATTGTGCCAATTACTGTAACCTTATCACCTTGGGTGATAATGACGAGGCCAGGCACAAATCAAGAGAAAGAAACCAGAAAGAATTTTAAAATGTTGTTACAGTTCTCTGGAGGAGAACACAATATGCTATATAGGGCCACTGAGGAGGAGCACTGGGGTCAATCTGAGGCAGAGAGAGGGAACTATAGGCAAGTGCCTTATTGAGATTTCCATGGTAAGGACAGGTGAGGCAGGACAAGTAGGTTTAGGTTTGGCTAAGTCAAAGGAATTGGTGGATTCTGGGGCTAGGGGCTATTCCTGGTTGTCTGTTTTCTGGGCCTGGGGCAACTAGGGTTGGTGTGTACTCACCAGGATTGTGAATGCCCATTTAGGGAAGCGGTTGGGAGTATGGACTTAATGTGTTACTCAAGAAGAGGGACTGACTGGCATTAATCAGGGCCTAAAAATTGGGTCAAGACCACAACATGCACCTGTGTGCACATATGCACGTGCACACACACACAAGCACACACACTCAAGCACACATTGCATTGCAACCACACAAAAACTTAGATGATTTGAGGAAATTTGATAGCTATAAATGTCTAGATTAAGAAAAAAGAAAAACGTAAATGGATAAAAGGAGTGGGAGGAACAGGCTTCCAGTTATGGAATGAATAGGTCACAGGAATGGAAGATACAGTATACAGAATATAACTAGAGAACTTACAGAAGTCCTGACTGATTGGTGTGGAAAGTGGGTAGGATGAGAATTCTATATCTGATATCACTCAAAGAAATTCCATTTAGAACCAGGTGTCTGTCAAGCCTCCCTCAAAAAAATCTGAAAAATCCAGAATACACCAGCTGTCTCTATACCTTAAAGAACTGGAGAATCAACAACAAATCAAAACAACTCCACACATAAGAAGGGAAATAATCAAGATTAGAGCAGAGATCAATGAGGTAGAAACTAGAGATACAGTAGAATGTACCAGTGAAACTAGAAGCTGGTTTTTTGAAAGAATCAATAAGATCGGCCACACCAATAAGATTGGCCACACTAATCCAAAAGAACGCTCAAATTTAATAAAATTATGAATGAAAAGGGAGAGATCACAACTAACACCAAGGAAGTAGAAATAATCATCAGAAGTTATTATCAACAGTTATATGACAATAAGCTAAGCAACCTAGATGAAATGGATGCATTCCTGGAAAACTATAAACTCCCAAAATTGAACCAGGAAGAAATTGACAACCTGAATAGACTGATATCTAGTAATGAGATTGAAGCAGTGATGAAAACCTTCCAAAAAAACAAGAGCCCAGGACCTGACAGATTCCCTGGGGAATTCTACCAAACTTTCAAAGAAGAAATAACACCTACTCTCCTGAAGCTGTTTCAAAAAGTTGAAGCAGAAGGAAAACTTCCAGACTCTTTTTATGAAACCAGCATTACCCTGATCCCCAAACCAGGCAATGACCACACCAAAAAGGAGAATTTCAGACCAATATCACAGATGAATATGGATGCTAAGATTGTCAACAAGATCCTAGCAAACAGGATCCAACAGCACATTAAAAAGATTATCCACCATGACCAGGTGAGATTCATCCCTGGGTTACAAGGATGGTTCAACATTCACAAATCAATCAATGTGATAGAACAAATCCATAAGAGAAGAGAGAAGAATGACATGGTTTTCTCAATTGATGCAGAAAAAGCATATGACAAAATCCAGCATCCGTTCCTGATTAAAACACTTCATAGTATAGGGATAGAGGGAATATTCCCGAACTTCATCTATCTATGAAAGACCCACAGCAAATATCATCCTCAATGGGAAAATGCTCACAGCCTTCCCGTTGAGATCAGGAACACAAGGATGCCCACTCTCACCACTCTTGTTCAACATAGTATTAGAAGTCCTAGCAACAGCAATCAGACAACAAAGAGAAACAAAAGGTATCCAAATTGGCAATGAAGAAGTCAAACTCTCTCTCTTCGCAGATGATATGATTCTTTATATGGAAAACCCAAAAGACTCCACCCCCAAACTACTAGAACTCATACGGCAATTCAGTAATGTGGTAGGATACAAAGTCAATGTACAGATATAGCATAGATATTTATCTGCTACATCATTGCCTTATGACATCTCACAAATCTTTTCTAGATCTCAGTGAGGAGATTCATTAACTTGGGGAATTTTGTTTTTAGTTACTGACTGTGCAATGGACATAGACATATGATGTTCATTATTATGTGAATTTTCAGGCAAAGCACAGACCAGTTGTCACTGTAAGTGCAGTAAGTCATTGTATTCTATTTTTTCCAGGCAAAACATCAGGTTAATGGTACTCCTCCAAGGATAAATTTTCTATATAAACTAGCAGACACTAAAGTGCTATGTATTATTCATAAATTCTGTAAAATAGAGAAAAAGGCAAAGACACTTCAAAAGGTCTCTCTGCTAGATTTGCATTTTGGAATCACTTAAAATACATTTTATCCTATTTATCACATTTCAGTGGCTTGTGCACAAGTCTGCCATTTACTTTTTAGGGCCTTTACATTACCCAATTCTAAAGGAATGTTCAGGGGCACCTGGGTGGCTCAGTGGGTTAAAGCCTCTGCCTTCGGCTCAGTTCATGATCCCAGGGTCCTGGAATTGAGCCCCGCATCGGGCTCTCTGCTCAGCAGGGAGCCTGCCTCCTCCTCTCTCTCTCTGTCTGCCTCTCTGCTTGCTTGAGATCTCTGTCTGTCAAATAAAAAAAAAAAAATCTAAAGGAATGTTCATCTCATAATGTATTCAAATGGCCAGGGATAGCCACTGAGAGGTGAATATGCCGTCTGGGTTGTGGTACAAAGTCCTATTAGTTTATGGTTTTCTATGTTCTCTGAGTCAAACTGTTTAAACAAAAAATTCTATGACCTCCGTGGTTTTGTTTTATTGCTATGACACATAGCAGTGTTTGGACTTTAGATTCAAATGAATTGAAGCAAGAATCTGTACCTTCCAATCATCAAAATAATCATTATTCAGTTCAAGGAAGAGAATAATGTTAGCTCCCCCAAAGCCAATTTGAGACACCTCCTTTGATATAAGCTTCCTCTTTTCCCAAAAAGTATCCATTTTCCTGACTTTTTAAAATTATTTTATGTTAGTCACCATACAGGACATCATTAGTTTTTGATGTAGGGTCCCATGATTCATTATTTGCATATAACACCCAGTGTTCATTACAGCACATGCCCTCCTTAATACCCATCACTGGGCATTTTCCTGACTTCTATGCTAACTCATTCATTGCTCTTCTTCAGCATTTTACTACAAAGGCATGCATCCCTTAAACTTTAAGTATATTTTGGGGCTATGTTTCAACTCTAGATAAATGAAATAATAAAGTCTGTACTATATTTTACTGCTTTATGTAATAGCATCATTGTTGCCCATAGACATATTAATTCATTACTGTATAGAACTCCATTGTATGAATATACCACAGTAAATTTATAGACTATACTGATAATTATTTTGGGCGTCACTACTTTCTTATCTATTATAAATAATGATACTGTAAACATTCTTGTACACCTTTTTTACTGTGCAAGGATGAGCATTTCAGGGATATATACTAATGAGTGGAATTGGTCATAAGGATGAGCATTTCAGGGATATATACTAATGAGTGGAATAAATCATAAGATAGACCATACTTAGCTTTAAACAAATAATGTCAAATTTGCAAAATGTTTCAACATTTCACATCATCACACAAATGAATGTGAGTTATAGATGATCATCAGCAGTTAGTATTGGCAGCCATTTCAATCTTGGCTCTTCTGATAGGGGGGAAATGATATATCATTGAATTATGAATTTGTGCTTTTCCTGATTACTAATGAAGTAAACACTTTTCATACGTTGGATATATTCTTTTGTGAAGAGCATATTCAGGTACTTTCACATTTTTTATTAAGGTTTATTTTTCTATTACTTATTTGTATAAGTTTTTCATGTATTCTGACATGAGCGTTTTTACAGTTATTTGTACTACAAGTATATTTTCCCATGCTGATTTAACTATTACTTAATTGTATCTTTTTAAAACTTATTTTATTTAAATTCAATTATTTAACATATAGTGTATCATTAGTTTCAGATGTAGAGTTCAGTAATTCATCAGTTGCATATAAAACCCAGTGCTCATTACATCTCATGCCCTTTTTAATGCCCGTCACCAAATTACCCCATCCCCTCCATCCTTCCCCACTTCAACAGCCCTTAATTTGTTTCCTATAGATAAAAGAGTTTCTTATGGTTTGCCTCTCTCTTTGATTTTGTCTTATTTTATTTTCCCTTCCCTTCCCCTATGATTCTCTGTTTTGTTTCTTAAACTCCACGTGTGAGTGACACTATATGACAACAGTCTTTGTCTTTTTTTTTAATATAATTTTTTATTTTTTATAAACATATATTTTTATCCCCAGGGGTACAGGTCTGTGAATCACCAGGTTTACACACTTCACAGCACTCACCAAAGCACATACCCT
>NC_081560.1:145575294-145582143 GCF_022355385.1 Mustela nigripes | reverse complement strand
AGCCAACGTTGGTGGCATCACAATCCCGGACTTCAAGCTCTATTACAACAGTCTTTGTCTTATTGACTTATTTCGCTCCGCATCATACTCTACAGTTCCATCCACATTGATGTAAATGGTAAGGTTTCATCATCTTGATGGGCTGAGTAATACTCCATTGTGTCTATATACCGCATCTTCTTTATCCATTTATTCATCGAAGGACATTTGGGCTCTTTCCATAGTTTGGCTATTGTGGACATTGCTGCTGTAAACGTTGGGGTGCAGGTACCCCTTCTGATCACAACATTTGTATCTTTTGGGTAAATCCTAGTAGTGCAATTGCTGGGAGTTGGGATAGCTCTATTTTTAACTTCTTTAGAAATCTCCATCCTCTTGTTCAGAGTGGCTGCACCAGCTTGCATTCCCACCAACAATTTAAGAGTGTTCCCCTTTCTCCACAACATCATCAACATCTGTTGTTTCCTATGTGTTAATTTCATCCATCTTGACTGGTGTGAAGTGGTATCTCATTGTGGTTTTAGTTTGTATTTCCCTGATGCCGGGTGATTTTTTCATATGTCTGTTGGCCATTTGTATGTCTTCTTTGCAGAAATGTCTGTTCATGTTGTCTGATCATTTCTTGACTGGATTATTTGGGCTTTTTGGGTATTAAGTTTGATAAGTTCTTTATAGATCTTGGATATCAGCCCTTTGTCTGATAAGACATTTGCAAATATCTTCTCTCATTCTGTCGGCTGTCTTTTGGGTTTGTTGACTGTTTACTTTGCTGGGCAAAAGAGTTTTATCTTGATGAAGTCCCAAGAGCTCATTTTAATAGTATCTTTTGATGAAGAGAATTTCTTTTACTTAATATAGTTTAAATTATCAAATTTTTTCTTCATAATTAACAACTTTTTCCCAAATTCATGTCCATGAATGTATTCTCCCATATTTAATTCTGATACATTATTTTCTTACCTTTCTCATTTCATTCTAAAATCAGTCTGAAAAT
Organism: Mustela nigripes; assembly: GCF_022355385.1. Taxonomy (NCBI): domain Eukaryota; kingdom Metazoa; phylum Chordata; class Mammalia; order Carnivora; family Mustelidae; genus Mustela; species Mustela nigripes. Next base: position 145,581,149 of record NC_081560.1, on the reverse strand, counting down.
GATTTTTGATGTGAGGTGAATTTTCACTTTTTAAAATGGTATATTCAAAGACACTACTACCACCATGTGAAAAGACTGCTCTGTAGTTTCAAACTGTGGTATATAGTGTGTCCAAATGTGACTGGACCTACTTATGGACACTACTTTTTTTCAAAGATCTGTTTGTCAATTCTTATCCTAATACTATGCAGTATAATACTAGCTTTATTTGGAGCTTCATAACTGGGAATACAAACCATTTTCAAGCAGTAATTAGCCATTCATGGTCATTTACCTTTTCATATAAATTGTAGAATTAGCTTGAAAAATTTCACATGTAATTATTGACATTTCTACTGGCATTGTATTGAATATTTTTGCAATATTGTCTTCTAAATCTTGAATGCTATATATTCTTATCTTTACTTAGTTACATAATTTCTCTCAATAGTGATTTCTCATTTTCTGTAAATAAAGTTTGTGCTTTTTTGTTAAACTTATTAAAAGAAATATATGTTTCATATTAATGGAAAATATAATTTTATCTTTTATTGCAAAAATATAATAATTACATATATAGTTGTAGTTATTTTCTATTCTGAAGTTACTGGAAGTTTGTTATTATTTCAGTTGAAGATTCAGCTGTGACCAGCTGTTGTATTTGTTTATCATGATACTTTGGTATCCTTTACTTTGGAACATTTCCACAGACTGACTTTGTCTTTTATGATATTAATATTTTAAAGAAAACAATTCTTTTTTCCCTTTCTTTAATAGGATGTTTTATTTGTGTTTGTCTACTGTTTCCTTGTGGTTGCATTTCCAGGCCAGAGCACTACGTGGGTGATATTAGCTTCACAGACACAGGGACCCAATGCCCATCTGTTCCTCATTGGTTATATTTCTGATTTCTGTTCTTGCAACAAATAAGCAATCTGTGGGTAGATACTGTATAGACATGAAACATCCTGACTATTATTTAAATGTATTCTCATACTTAGCATTCATTGATGATTATTATTTGGGCTTTGCCACACATCATGCTTGTAACATTATGGTGTTTCATATCCCACATTTCCTTCACATTTACCAGTTGCACTAAGCAGCTCATAAACAAATCTTCTTTTGTCCTTCACTTTTTTTTAATTAATTACTGATTGACTTATTTACATATGTATTAATTATTGTGGATTTTGTCATGGATTTTCTTCTCTAAAGGTCTATAACATATCAGTCTTCTTAATTATTTTGGCTTTAAAATTGCTCCGTGTATGGTCAATAAAGCCCTTGTGTCCTTGTGACATGCTTTCTCTCTCTCTTACTCTCTCTCTCACACACACATACACATACATATGCTCACACACACTCACACACATATCCTAATTTTCTGGGGTAACAAGATCTTCCAGGCTAATCTGATGCTTACATCGCCACTTCTCATACTTTTATAATGATAATTATCCTTTCATTTGTTGTTAAATAATTATCCTGATATTCTATTTCTTGCATCAATTTTGGTAAATTCTACTTTTCTAAGTGTCACTAGTGCATAGAATTTTAGTAGTATTGTATCCCCACTATGAATTTATATTTCAAATGTATGGAGTGACTTGCTTTATATATAGGAGTACTTTGCCTTAAGTTTATTTTTCTGATTTTGATAGTTCTAAGTTAGTTCCTTCCTCTTAATGTATATATGGAATATTTTTCCATATAATTTGTTTTACCTTTCTGTTTATTGCATTTTATATGTGTTAATTTTTAAAAAACAAAAACAAATTGTATCCCATTGGGTCCATTTTTAAATTCAGTCTGACTTCAGTGGATGGAAATACTCTGCTTCTGACTTAGAGGAAAACTCACACACAATAATAACACAACACCATTTATATAGTGGAGTTTATATGGTACCTATCTTCCCTGTTCATATAACTTTAAAAATTACATTTATAGTCTATTTATCCTGGACAACTATCTTTAACATGGCCCCACAAGTGGTTAAGCTGTGGATATGGAGGGTTCTTTTTCATTGTATCCACCTTGAGTTTTATCCATTCCAAGGCTATCAATCTTGGCCATGTAAGTCTTTGCTTTGGAATTAGACACAAGGACTATGAAGAAGATGCCATATCTTTGTTCATGGCATCTTTATCTTCCGATATCAGTCCTATGTTCCCACTCCACTTTACCTGCCCAATGACGTCTTCTGCCCCTGTAGAGATCCAGACGTGTATAATTCTGATCTCAGGCTGATTTCATGGGTGATTGGAGTTCTTTGGTAGCTCACTTTAGGGTACAAGTTGAATTGGCACCTCCTCCTACTTCCCCGCCATCTTGTCCTGTTCATGGCATCTTAAATAGACTTTTAAATTAAGGGTTCATGCTAAAGCTACATAATTTTATTTTAACATAGTTTGGTATAAATAATTTCGATATGTTTTCTCCCCCTTTTAAAAATTTTAACTCTATTAAACCTTAGAACCATAGGGGGAAAATCACTAGCTTATTGTGGATTTGTTCCTGTATGGTGAAAAAAATGAAAACAACAACTTAAAAGAGGGCAGGAATCCAGTTGTAGAAAAAAAAGTAAATGATAAAGTAAACAAAATGATTTTTAATTGTACAGGCTATTTGGAGTCATTAAAACAATGCTCCCTTTCTTACTGATCTACTGGTTTGGTGTATTAATACAGAGCAGATTTCAATTTTATGCATAGAAGCTAGATGAGATTATATTTAAAATCCTTCACCCTTATCAAAGAAGTGCTTTGTTTGCTAGATGGTTGGAATGGCATTAAACACCTTTAAATGGAAGAAGGCCATTCTGCAGTCATAGATGAGTATTATACAAAGAATAAAGAATGCTCTAAGATGAATTAGCATTGGACCAGGTAAAAGTAATGCATTCAGTTTAAAGAAGCATATACCTATTTATTCAAGGGCCATAGACCAGTCAACATTTATGAAAAATGTTCAAGTACAAGCAGAGTGTGCTGCAACTCTGATTGGCTGTCCAGTCATAATTATAGGCAACATTCTAACTGTCTCAACATGAGCCAATGTGGTGTTAGTTCATTAGCAGATAACATTCCTTTTGCATAAAATGGAGAACAGGGGGATCTATTGCTATGCTATGTGAATACTATGAAGTTAATTCTAATTAAAATATGATGCATGATTAATTATAAGTGCAATAACTATTATTACAGTGAATGTGGCAATTATATTGTGAGAGCAACTAATAAGGAAAAGACAGAGGCTCTAAATGTGCTGAGGATTGGGAATGTAAAAAAATATATATATATCAGAAGAGAACGCTGATAGGAAAAAATAAATTACAATCATATTTAAGGGCATTCTCCAAAAGAGTGATAGCTAAAATGTTCCCATCAGAAACTTTGAGGTGTGCAAAATATCAATTTATAATGCAAAGAATTCTATACCAGCATCCTGAAGCAAAACTGAAACACAACATATCTGGAGTAAGGTAACATGAAAGAAAAGAATACTTATCAATTATGTACCATTTGGCATTCTGAGAAATGTTTAAGTCATATTATCTAATCTTAGAAAGATTAACAATATTATAAGGAAGTAATTAATATTCTACAGAACTGTTTTCTCATTTTTCTACAAATATTATATTTTTATTATTAGATTTAGAACATACACAACAACTGAAAACAGTCACTTTCTCCCATATATAGGTGCAATTATAATTACACACACATTATGATTAAATGATTATAGTCTTAAAGAGGATAGGTAAACAAACAACAGATACATTTAGCTTGTGTTTTTCTGTAACATAAAATGATATCTGACTTTATGTTCTCTATTCCTCCTATCCAGATGGTTCACTAAAATACACAAAACACAAAATAAGGGAGGGAAGGTAAGAAAGGAAATGAAAATTAAAAACAAAACAAAGAGAAAAAGCTAATATAAATTACTGGGAGATATCTCCTCTAATTTCAGGTGAATTAACCGAATTGAGTAAAAGCTATTAAAAAGGCATCTCATGAACTCAACCTCATATAAAGAACTATGGAACCATAGTAACCTGTCCCTGGGCCTAGAATTCCTGATCATCTATCAACTAGAAAGATAAGGAGTGAATAGAAAGTCAGAATCTATTAAGATGGGAAAAGTTGGTAAACACAGTGATAGGCTTAAAGTACATACAGAGTTCACTACAGTAAAGCATTGATAAAATAAGAGAAGGAATTCTGGAATATTATTGTATACAATATGGAAAAACTTGACTACAATGAAGAATACCATAAAAAACATTTTGTATTTAAATTGATAGATAGAAACAAGGAATTTTGTAGGGTCATAGGGTAGCTCTATTTTTAATTTCTTAAGGAATCACCACACGGTTTTCCAAAGTGGCTACATCAACTTGCATTCCCACCAACAGTTTAAGAGGGTTCCCCTTTCTTTACATCCTTGCACTACTGGATATTTACCTCAAAGATACAGATGTAGTGAAAAGAAGGGCCATCTCTACCTCAATGTTCATAGCAGCAATGGCCACAGTCACCAAACTGTGGAAAGAACCAAGATGCCCTTCAATGGACGAATGGATAAGGAAGATGTGGTCCATATACACTATGGAGTATTATGCCTCCATCTGAAAGGATGAATACCCAAATTTTATAGCAACATGGACGGGACTGGAAGAGATTATGCTGAGTGAAATCAGTCAAGCAGAGAGAGTCAATTATCATATGGTTTGACTTATTTGTGGAGCATAACAAATACCATGGAGGACGAGGGGTGTTAGAGAGGAGAAGGGAGTTGGGGTAAATTGGAAGAGGAGGTGAATCATGAGAGACTATGGACTCTGAAAAACAATCTGAGGGGTTTGAAGTGGCGGAGGGGTGGGAGATCAGGGTACCAGGTGCTGGGTATTATAGAGGGCACGGATTGCATGGAGCACTGGGTGTGGTGAAAAAAACAATGAATACTGTTTTTCTAAAAATAAATAAATAAATTTAATTTAAAAAATTAAATTAAAGATAAAAGAAGGAGTTTTGCATAGGTAAATCTTGGTGTTTTTTTCTTTAAACTATTATTTAGGTATATTTGATGTACAAAAAATTGTATATTTGAAGTATATAAATTGATGGGTTTAGAGACAAGGGTATACTCATAAAACCATCACCACAGTCAATGGTGTAAATATAACAAGGCTCCACGTTTCCTTTCACCCTCTATAAGTTTGTGTGTGTGTGTGTGTGTGTGTGTGCGCGTGTGTGTGCATGTGAGAGAGAGAGAGAGAGAGAGGACACCTAACATAAGCTCTAACTTCTTAGCAAATTTTGAACAATACAGTATTGTGAAATATAAGCACTACAGTGTACAGAAGATCTCTAGGACCTCTAGGACCTATTTATCTTACATAATGGAAACTGAATCCTTTAACCAACATCCATCAATTTTTCTAATTCCCAGGTAACTAACACTCAACTTTGTGCTGCAATGACTGTAACTATTTAGATTCCTCATCTAAGTGGGATCATGCAGTGTTTTTTCTTCTATGTCAGGCTCACTTACATTAGCATATCCTCCAGATTCATTCATGCTGTTTCCAGATGGCAGAATTTCCTCTTTTTTAATGGCTGAATAATATTCTAAATATACATATTTAGAATATTATATATTATATTTATTTTTATTATAATTATTTTAATTTTTTATTTTTTATAAACATATATTTTTATCCCCAGGGGTACAGGTCTGTGAATCACCAGGTTTACACACTTCACAGCACTCACCAAAGCACATACCCTCCCCAATGTCCATAATCCCACCCCCTTCTCCCAAACCCCCTCCCCCTGGCAACCCTCAGTTTGTTTTGTGAGATTAAG
>NC_081560.1:145435175-145572294 GCF_022355385.1 Mustela nigripes | reverse complement strand
TTTGAGGAACCTCCATGCTGTTTTCCAGAGTGGCTGCACCAGCTTGCATTCCCACCAACAGTGTAGGAGGGTTCCCCTTTCTCCGCATCCTCGCCAGCATCTGTCATTTCCTGACTTGTTGATTTTAGCCATTCTGACTGGTGTGAGGTGATATCTCATTGTGGTTTTGATTTGTTTATATATTATATTTTTAATTCATTCATCAGTTGATAGACACTTGGGCTCTTTCCATAGCTTGTCTATTGTTGATAATGCTGTTATAAACATCAGGTGCCTTTATCCTATCTGTATTTTTGGTCCATTTAGGTAAATACCCAGTAGTGCAATTGCTGGGTTGTAGGGTAGTTCTATTTCTAAGTTTTTGAGGAACCTCCATACTGTTCTCCGGAGTGGCTGAACCAGTTTGCATTCCCATCAACAGTGTAGGATGGTTCCCCTTTCTCCACATCATCACCAACATCTGTTGTTTCCTGTATGTTAATTTTAGCCATTCTGACAGGTGTGATGTGGCATCTCATCATGGTTTTGATTTATATTTCCCTGATAAGGAGTAATGTTGAGCATCTTTTCATGTGCCTGTTAGCCATCTGGATGTCTTCTTTGGAAAAGTGTCTATTCAAATCTTCCCATTTCTTAACTGGATTATTTGGTTTTTTGAGTGCTTAGTTTGGTAAGCTCTTTATAGATTTTGAATACTAACCTTTCATCAGATATGTCATTTGAAAATATCTTCTCCCATTCCATTGGTTGCCTTTTAGGTTTGTTTATTGTTTCCTTCATTGTGCAGAAATTTTTATCTTGATGACGTCCTAGTAGTTCAGTTTTGCTTTTGTTTCCTTTGCCTCTGGCAATGTATCTAGTAAGTTGCTGCAACCAAGGTTAAAGAGGTTGATGCCTGTGTTCTCCTCTAGGATTTTGATGGTTTCCTGTCTCACATTTAGGTCTTTCATTCATTTTGAATTTACTTTTGTGTACGGTGTAAGAAAGTGGTCCGGTTTCACTCTTCTGCATGTTGCTCTCCAGTATTCCCATCACCATTTGTTCAAAAGACTGTCTTTTTCCCTCTGGATGTTCTTTTCTATTTATTGAAGATTAGTTGACCATAGAGTGGTTTTCTCTTTCTTTCTCCTCTCCTCCTCTTTTATCTTCTCCCAAATTACTTGGTTTCAGTGAAATCTGTTCCTAGAAAAATCATCATCAGTGTTAAAAGAGCCTAGAAGTTCAATCTCTCCTAGGAAAAATGAAAATAAAGGCAAAGTTTCCATCATTTCAAAGACTCTAGTAAGACTGAGTAAGAACTTAATTATTACTTAATAAAAATACATTCCCTGGAAGATCAAATATTTTAAATATCAGATGTAATAGAGCATAGAGATGCAAAGTCAACTTGGAAGTGAAGATAATCTAGTTTAACTGCATGATTTTTGTAAATAATATTAGAGAGCTCTAAGAAAAGTATGTTTCTTGTTTACTAGTAGATTCTTTATGAAACCTGAATTAGAGACCAAACCTAATTCTAAATCCAGTTTGTTTATTCTTTTCCATAATACCATGCTCTGTCACCATGCTCTGTCTTTTTATCTATACTTGCTTACTAAAGTAAAAATTTAACTAAATATTAAAAATACTAAATATTAAATATTTTGGAAATTCCCAGTGTTATTATTTTTATTACATCTCAAGTCACAAATTGGTATTCAGACCAATTTGAAATTAGTACTTAAATATGTATCTCTAAAAATGGGATAATATCTCTTTTACAGTGGGACCAGCCAACCACAGGCTTTTCTGAGATGAATTATTGGGGAAATCTGTGGTTGTTGATCTATGGACCACAGTATGCAAGGCTGTTTGTTTTAATGAGGGAGGAGTGATCTACATGTACGGTTGGATGCTTTGCAGGGAGTTGAGCCAATACATCTTTCTCAAAGGAAAATGAGAGAAAAATAATCTATCAAAACTACTTGACAGCCACCTGATCAATGTGCCATATTTGTTTAATAAAGACATTGTGGTTAGTCCATTCATAACCATCCATTTTCCACAGACACACAAAATTTCCCAACTTTGCCTTTGCCTACAGTGGGGCCTGGAGCAATTAATGTGCATCTTAGGAGAGCCCAACTGCTGAGCAGAGCTAATCAGGGAAGTGTTTTCTGAAGACACAGAATCCTGAGCTTGCCATGTCTGATTAAGGTTAATGGTAATCATGCATATCAGTGTCATGTTATTTGTTCTTTTGGAAGGCCTGATATTATTTGTATAAATAGCACTATCTAAAGGTTCTAATCCACAGTTTGCATTTAAATTGAGATGCATTTTTTCCACAATTAAAAAAATAAGCTTGGAAATATCTACCTCATGGAAAAGCTTTTTTTCACTTCCTTCCCCCCAAACAGCCTTTTGTGGCAAAAATTGCATCCATTTTGAACAATGACATGTTTTTATTTTCTATTTTCTTAGGTTGCATGGCAAGGTGATAGGGGAAGGGAGAGATGGAAGAGGTAGAATTTGTTTAAAATGTCTTGTGATAGATGTCATAGAGTTTTAAAGATGATCCATTTATTTTGTATAATGACTGTGTAACATAAACATTGTTCCTTCAACTTAAAGAATGGAAATTAAATCTTAGCTTAGTTATTTGACCACATTCACACAGCTCTGGAGTGTTAGAGCCAAAAAGAAAACTGAACTTTGTTTACTCCACACATCTCTGTGTTTAGATCCTGGATCAGACTCTATTAGGACAACAGGCTAGGTCTTTATCTTACTAGTTGTCTGGTATTGGAGAAATCACCAAACTTCTCTGATCCTTGGTTTAAGCTAGTGATACTAAATAATCGATTTGCTTATCTGTGCATCATTGAACCAATTCCAAGAAATATGTACCTTAGCTTTCTCTTCTGTAAAATTGGAATAATTATAGATTTTACCTCATAGGCTTGTTATGACGACTGTGTTGGCACAAGTAAAACATTTTAAAGGATTCCTAATATATTGCAAGTCAATGTAGGTGTCACAGTTATTGTTAAGATGAAAGATAATACGTGGTACATGCAGAGCACAGCAAAAGGAATATCAGTATTGATAATTAGGAATCAATAGTAACAGTGATAACAGTCAAGGCAGCAGTAACAGTTGAGTACCTTATTACAATTATTATTATTAACACTGATAGAGTAGTTCTGGTAAATCAAGGGCTCCAGTCTAATAAGTGTACTATGGCAATACGTTTTCTGGGAGCAAAATTTGAATAGTGAATAACTTTTCCACTATATAGATAACTAATTCAGAATTTCTGGGTCTGAACTGATGGTTTAATAAATTCTTCCATTAGTCTTGAGAATATGATTGTATGACTGTGCCTTGGTTTCATTTTCTTTCCAATTATTATTTTTCACTTTGCCATCAGTCTGATCTTTCACATATGTAAATTTTATCATAATCTTCATGTATTTCTGTGTCTTCTGATAATCTCTTCAATGAATCTATGAGGCTGTTTGTTTCTGTTCTTCCTAAAACCTCCTTTTTCCTCCCTGTGTTTCTGAGAACTATCCAATAGATCAGATAGAATTTCTTTTAAAAAAAATCAAATGCTGTATCATGTATAAGATATAGGTGTGTATGGCATGTCTGCTGCATTCTATTCTGACTTTTTAGTAGGCAAAAAGACAAATGTACATGAACTCTCATCCTGATTCAATGATGATTACTATTGTACATGCTATGTTTCTTTCAAATTTCCGTACAATTCCTCTGAGTCTGAAAAATCTGAAGAGTAGTTCCCAGATTTGGATTTGATTTCCTAATTCACTTTCTACTAGGGTAACTTTATAGATAGCTGTGCTGGATTTGGCTTTCTGCTTGTTTATGGAGATGTTTTGTAACTGTGGGTAGGTAAAGAAGTAAGATGACTGAAATAAACATTCACATTATAGCAAACATTCTGATGCCAATTAACCTCAGTACTCAGAGGTAACTACAGCTTCTCCTATAGTAGCCTGAGCTGTTGTAGATTATTTCCACTCTTCTTAGGCTCCTCTCTGCCTTTACAATGCATTTTGTGGCTTTGCTTCATATTTCTCCAAGATTAATATCATTGGAAATAAAAAGCCAAACGAGCATTACTTTTCTGTTTTTCTCTTGAACCAGCCTGCCTCACATGCTCTTATTCTCTCCTACATTCAAATACTGACTGTACTATTTGTAAAGTCAATTAGCTCAATTCTTACCTAACACAGGGATATACGAGTACATGTTCCAGAATGACTCCTGAAAAAATGCTAAAATTATATCTTCATTTTCTCTCTCGTAACTTTCAAATAAAACACATTCCCAAATCTCCATCAGACTAAAACCAAATGTACCTTTCAGGCTTTCTGTACTTCAATTTATGACTTTAATTTTCACCTTCTTTTCCCCATCGCATTTTGCTTTTTAATCAAGTATTTACTTGTTTCTAATTTTAATTATACTTAACAAGTTGACTTTTACTTCTACGTTACTCCTGACAATGCCATTTTACATGTCATAGAGCTATCATTTTTATGCAATTTTGAGGCCACTCATTGTTCTAACCTCTCCCTTAGAAAGTCCTTTCTTCCCTCAGCTTCTCACTGCATTACACCAGCTCCCTTCCACCACTACCACCCCCCACCCCTTACTCTAAAGGAAAACCGTCTACAGCAATGATGGCAAAGAGATCCTCACCTCCGGAGAAAAAGTTGCATACTGCAAGCATATAATTCAATCAAGTACACAGACCTTTCTTAGAGGAGAGATTGTAAAAAATGTTCAATGTTACTTAACTTGAGAAAAAAATGTTGCTGTTATGGGGGTTGTAGTATGTGTAATGATTTTATCAATTTGTCTAAATATACAAAAGGAGCACCTGGTGGCTCAGTCAGTTAAGCATCCGACTCTTGATTTCAGCTCAGGTCATGAATTCAGGGTCATGAGATGGTGCCCTGCCTCTGGAGTGTGCTTCTGTTCCTCTTCCTCTTCCTCGGCTCCCCCCCCAATAAATATAATAAATTGTTTAAAATAATAAATAATAAACACATTCCCCCAAATTTACATTTACTCTAAATACATGCATCAGGAATAGAAAAGATTGAGAACATGTAATTATCTTCTTTCTTCCCCCAAATATCCCTGAAAATGTAGTAGAAGACTGCCAGCCTCAAAGTAATTGTTCATTACTTTCTTTTTAAGAAAAGTAGGCAAGTGATGCACAAACCAAATGGTTTCCTGGGAGATTCAGGGAAGAATGAAACTAAATACCCCTGCAGAGTCATGAAGAGTCTCAACATTTTGGTACCCACTGCAGAAGATGAGGTGAAGAACAGAGTCAAAAACCAGGGAGTGGATGGAGAGAATGCATAAGCAATACATATTGCTGAAAATGAAAAACAATCCTCACATCATCTCTGTGAGCTAGATCATATTAGAATTCCCATTTATAGATTAAAAAATTACAGATGAATTAGTTAAATAACTTGTTTAGGATTAAATATCAAAAAAAGTGGTAAACTGATTTTCAGATGGGAATAGCCTGGCTCCAAGCACCAGGTTTGGTGTTCCTACACCCACTGCAGTGAATAGTTACACACACATACAACTTACCTACTGATGCAAAATAGTGAAAAATAGTGCATGGCTTAAAGATATAGAGAAAAAGAGAAATTTATAGATATCTCTCAAATATAAAAACTTATCCAAGCAATTATAAATTTGATCACAAAGGATAAATTCACCAAAAGAAATTTTGGATAAAAATAAAGGGATGTCTTACTCTTTCAGATACCAAGACATATTATAAAATGAAAGTCATTACTGGACATAATAGACATATTTGACTTAATACATTGGAACAGAAAAAGGACCAAAAACAAATCAAAATATATAAATATATGATCCCTAGATTCTGAACCATTGCATATCAGCAGTTCCTGAGAGATGGAGTTACAGTAAGTCCATCTTGCAGTAATTGCACAAATGGAAACTGCGTTATGTATGCAGCAGGCCGTAATGAGTTATCATTTCTGACAGCATAGCTGTTGTATCAGAGAAACAATAAAACTTAAGAACCACTGATAATGGGTATTAAAATAGCATTCCAAACAAATCAAGAAAAGAAAGATAATCTAATAAATGATGTTGAGATATTTAATTATCAAGAATATCTATAGAGTTCAATTTAAGAATTAGAATATAAAAACTAACAAAATTAGAAGATGAAAATAAAACTTTGAATGTGGAGTGGCAAAGAACTTTCTTAAAAGAAAAAGAAAAAAATTAAGTATATAGGAAAAGTAAGAAGCATAAAATAGATGAGACATAAAATCCTGTTACAGTTTTTCCTAAAGTGGATATGGATACATTTTATTACCAAAAGTATATGATTCAGAAAATATAAAAAAACACGATGCATTAAATTGCCTTCCACATATAATACTCAAAACTTTTCTATATCTTTGCATAATTAGTTGCATATGGAAAAAATTTTGAAACCAGATTTTTTCCTAACACATAGGCTTTTAGTTTTATTATGTCTACACATTCCTCTGCATGAGTTTTAAAGACTGGAAATCACACACACACATACACACACACACATTTACACATACACACACACACACACAAAATGTGTGTGTGGTTTATTTATTTATTTATTTATTTATTTATTTATTGGAAAGAGAGACAGAGAGAGAGCAGAAGAGCAGAGAGAGAGGGACAAGGAGACTGCTCTGAGGATAGAGCCTGATGTGGGGCTCAATCTCAGCACCCTGAGACCACGACCTAAGCCAAAACCCAAAGCATGTTGCTTAACTGACTGAAGCACCGAGGCCTCTCTAAGACAGCACTTCTTTTAGGCCTAGAAATCATTCAAAAGCAAAACATCGAATGAAATCCTGGGAATTATCACTTTTATTGAAACTGGGTGACCGAATCCACAGATTTTGAAAGGCATACACATTAAAACCTGCTAAAAGTAACTCGATTTGGAATAAGTAGGAAACAAAATACAGAGTGGTGAGAGGGTCTAAATGAGGGCAGATCTAACTGCCAGTATTTGTGTATTCTGTGGTGGCAGGTTGCAAAGGTGTTTCTTTTGGGGGACATTTGGGAACATTCAATTTCTTTCACAATCAATGATAAGGTAGGAATCTGCACAGCATCACTGTAAAGACAATCTATGAAAAATAGTGATGGAAATATTTGTTTTAAAAAGGTAATGACAATAGACTTTTTACTAGAAAGGTGTGCCATAGAGAAGATAAAACTTTCCAAATCATTTGTCAGGAATATACGAAAATTTCATGCCAAAGTTGCCTTTAAGAAGGAAAGTTCAGAAAGCAAGATCTCAAGACAGGGATGACAGGAGAACTAGAGGAGATGAAACACAAATTAGCACAACTTAGGAAAGAAAGAAATGCAACCATCCCAGAAATGAGGAGGAAAAAATTCACAAGCCCATGGGAAAATACACAAGCACATGGGAAATCACAAGCACATGGGAAAAACCTGGGAAGGAGGTGAAAAAAATGATAGGGAAAAGAGTTGGAAAATGTTAAGGAACTAGAGAACTGGCACACAGGAGAATCTTCCTCCCTAAGAGGAAAACCACAACAAGAGAGGAGGACTAATATTTAAAAGTGTATTAAAAGTACTTAGAGCTATCAACTTTGAGAGCTCACCACATGCTAGGCAAAAGGGATTGTGAACAATCTGTCTTGGATATGTCCTAATAAATAGACAGACCTTTGGAAATGAAGAAATCATAATTTGGGCAGCTAGAAGAAAGATCCTGGTGACCTCATTTTCTTTTTTATCGAACACTAAGAGACAGTGACAGAATACCTTCTAGATGCTCATGGAAGTAAAGTTGTTCCAATTATTTTATACACAGCCAAAATGTTTTCCAAGTATAAAGCCTATATACTTTTTTGAACATACAAGAACTCAGTGGTTATCTTTACTGTGAGCCTAACTTTTAGCAATTACGAAAGCATAAACTTTAGCTAACGAAGTGCCTAAAGAATATATGATAAAGGGACTTTTCACTACTTTATCATGTGTGTCATAGGTGCATTCTCATTAAAAATTAAGACAGAGTGATTTTATTCATATTATATGTATATTACAGCAGAGCTGTGGAAATTTAACTAATAGTTTTTTTAAAATATTGAAATGTGTTGATAAAAGTAGTACATTCAGAAGAGATAATATATTTAGCGTGCTGAACAAATGGTTTGGATGAAATATTAATGTCTCTAGTCAATTTTAGATAAAATTTATGAAACATTCAGACTGATAAATGTGATAAAATGTATGGGTTTGAAAGCCTTGGAAGCAACTTCTTTATGACCTGAATCAATATTCTATTTTTACTAGATCTTCAAGAAAAGTAATTCATCAAGGCCAAAAAACAGAGGGCAGGGATTAAAACTCACCTATTTTTGTTTTACTGTTTTAGAGACAGAAAACTTTCTTCCCCCTTGTTAAAAATACTCCCCAAGAAGAATGCTTTAAAATATTTATTGATGCTCCTATACTATCCCTTCCCACCAAGGGAAGTTGTCAGACTTTAGAAAAAAGAATGGATGTAGTCTTTTTAGTGTTTTTTTTTTTCACCTTCACATTTTTTTTTATTTTTTATAAACATATATTTTTATCCCCAGGGGTACAGGTCTGTGAATCACCAGGTTTACACACTTCACAGCACTCACCAAAGCACAAACCCTCCCCAATGTCCATAATCCCACCCCCTTCTCCCAAACCCCCTCCCCCCAGCAACCCTCAGTTTGTTTTGTGTTTTTTGATGGGAATAAACTCACTGAGTCCTAGGAGAACAGAAATGGAGTTTTCTCTTTAAAGGGTAAGAGCCTTGGGAGCCAGAGGAGATTTGGAGGAGTAACAGACTTTCCTTGTTGCCATATGAATATGTACTAGAGGAATAAATATAGTGCACTCCACTTTTGAAACAATGAATAATGGGCTGTACTGCTATTTCTAGTTATTCTGTTCTCCCAGTCCCAATTCAAATTGCTTTCTGGCTAATAGCATGAGGTAGCCATTGCTGATGGAAGGGAATTACCAGTAGCAAAGAAATGGGTTGTGATTTTCAAAAGCTTAGACCCTCAGAGGACTCATGAAAAAAGAAACCTGATGAGTGAGAGGTGGAATTCCTATATTGGTTTGGATAAAACATCCTCAGAGTGATGTGAGGAAGAAGGACAGTAAAGGAAACACCAAGAATGGGTAGACACGATAGTCCCTCCCTCCTCTGAGCTTTTCCAGAGATCCCAGATTGATGTTATGTTCCATTTTCCCTGGAGGTTCTCCAAAGAGGCCAGGTCCCAGGAGATAAATCATCTCATTTTATAGCTCGTCTTAGAAGGATTGAAACAAACGGCAAAGTTTCCTACTTCATACTCTGGCTCAAGATAAGTAGAATTCTCTCTGTGTACCTCAATATTGTGAAGGGCCACGGGTGAACCCATGATTTTTTTCTGAGGTTACTATAGCAAAAGATCAAAGACATTATACAGGATCTTTCAAGCAGTGCATTGGAGTTAGCAGAAAGGAACCAGAACAAATGACCTCCATATCAAGATCAAGGATAACTCCGTCATTCCCAAGTGGAAAGAGTGCCAGCCTATGTTCAATCAAGGAAGTTGCTGTCATGGAGGCTAGCATGAGAAGAATGTGGGCCAAAGAAAGCCTCTTTCCTGTGCACCTTCATCTATGTTAGTTCCCACAATTTATTTTTTTCAAAGATTTATTTATTTATTTGAGAAAGAAAGAGTGTGTGTGTGCATGGGTTGGGGGAGGGGTACAGAGGGAGAGACAGAGAATTCTCAAGCAGACCGCTTTGCTGAGTGGGAAGCGAGATACCAGGCTAGATCCTAGGCCCCTGAGATCATGACCTGAGCAAAAATCAAGAGCCGGCCACTTAACCAACTGAGCCACCCAGGTACCCCAGTTCTTACAATTTAAATTCAGTGACAAGCAGAGGAAGAGGGGCTCCAAATTTATCTTTGCCAGATTCCTTACATTTTTCAAACAAGGACTCATAATAACATTATGTTACAAATATGAAATTATTTCTACAGGTTAATAACAACTACTGGCAATTTTACAGGGTTTAATCCAGTAGGTAAGGTTTGTTATAGAAAAATACAATTATGCATATTTTGGGAGAAAACATTTTTAACTTTTTATTTTGAGGTAATTATAGGCTCACAGAGAGTGGCCAAATTCATAAATAGTCTCATCAATACTTTACCCATCTTCATCCAGTTAGCAGTATAATATCAAAATCAGGAAATAAACTTTGGTATAATGCTATTAGCTACTCTACAGATTTTATTCAATTTTTTTAATTGTGCTTTTTATTTCAGAACTGTTTCAGATTACCTAAAATTTGCAAAGATGGTACAGAAATTTTCAGTACCCAGCCTCCCCTGATTCTAATACCTATCTTCAAGTACATTTATCACAAATAAATGAGCCAGTATCAATACACTACTGTTAATGAAAGTTTATTATTTCATTCATATTCCCTTAGTTTTTACCAAATATAGGTTTTCTGTTCCAGGATTTCACCCAGGATACCATGTTCTATTAATCATCATGTTTCTTTAGGCTCCTCTAGGAGCCTAAAGTTCCTCAGACTTGCCCAGATTTTGATGACCCTGGCAGTTTGAAAAGTGCTAGAAAGGTATTTTACAGAATGTCCTTTAATTTGGTTATATATTATGATTTTATTATAATTTTACTGGGGTTATGGATTTTTGGAAAAAAGACCACAGAAGTCAAGTGCCATTCTGGGGTTATAGACTTTGGGTAGGAAGACTGCCATTCTCATCACATTATGGAGGGGTACATGCTATGGACATGACTTACCCCATTGATGTTAACTTTCGTCACTTGGCCTAGCCAATTTTTGCCAGGTTTCTCCACGGTAAAATTACTTGTTTTTTTCTCCTTTGAAAGGTGGGGCATCTGGGTGGCTCAGTTGGTTAAGCATCTGTCTTCAGTTCTGGTCATGATCCATGGTTCCTGGGATCGAGTTCCACATTAGGGAGCCCGCTTCTCCCTCTCCCACTCACCCTGCTTGTGTTCCTTTTCTAGCTATCTCTCTCTCTGTCAAATAAATAAATATTTTTAAAAACAACATGGATGGAACTAGAACGTATCATGCTTAGCGAAATAAGTCAAGCAGAGAAAGACAACTATCATATGATCTCCCTGATATGAGGAAGTGGTGATGCAACATGGGGGCTTAAGTGGCTAGGAGAAGAATCAATGAAACAAGATGGGATTGGGAGGGAGACAAACCATAAGTGACTCTTAACCTTACAAAACAAACTGAGGGTTGCTGGGGGGAGGGGGGAGGGATGTTGAGAGAAGGGGAGTGGGGTTATGGACATTGGGGAGGGTATGTGCTTTGGTGAGTGCTGATTCACAGACCTGTACCCCTGGGGATAAAAATACATGTTTATAAAAAATAAAAAAATTAAAAACAACTATTTAAATTTGACTATTGGGTGATCTTACATTTAGTTCCTGTGTTCCTTGACAGAGCCCATCTGTGTAGAGTTTCTTTAGCATTTCTTTGCTTTCTGACAACAACAAGATGCTCCAGCCCTAGAATCAGTCACTTTTCCAAGGAACTCTGATTTCTTTTATTAGAGAATAATATTAGAAACCAAGATGTGTGTGCTGAGTTTGCTCATTGCTACCAAGATGTCATGGCTTCTAGGTCTTCAATTAATAGAGCAAGAAAATATCTATGTGTTCCAATTGTCTCCTAGTCAACCCATTGGCAAGAAAGTGATGCCCACTCCACCACAAATAGTATGGCATATACACGACATCCAACACTGGACAAATGAGTTTGGCAGCAATTCATCATATGAACTCACTGTCTTGGGAAGAGGGACACCAGACACCACTTTGGGCAACACAGGTATTACAGTCAGGAGCAGAGTGAACAAGTAGGAGCAGTAAGAGGTAGGTTTTGCTGTAACAAGATGATAGGGTAGGAGGAGGGATTTGTTTATTGGAGTAATTTCGCAGGATAGCAAGAATGAAAAACCTGTTAGGTTGAGGAACACATGGGGTGCAGTTGGACTGGCTAATAGTAGAACCAACTTAGTCAAGAGCCTTTCTTATGGGGTAGAAGTCATATCTGACAACAGGGGAACTCATAATTAGGACTTTGGAACTCTATGAGAATGAAAGATGTCAAACAGCACTTCAAATTTCGGATCTTACAGTAAAATATGTCTATATTAACCAGGATATATACACATATCTATACATATCTGAAATTGCATCTCTTGTAAAAAAAAAAAGTAAGACACATTATTGAAAATAAATCTATCTTCAAATATACAAAAATGTCATAATAAATTCATAAATATGGAATTGTGGAATCAATTGAATGGCTGTTATAAGTCATTTGATTAATAACACCAAATATCTCTGGAAATTTATATGCATATACTTCTGTGCTAGAGTATATGAGACTATATGTTTCACTACATGCTTAGAAACACTGTGCATTGCATTTAAAATTATGTTTTAAAATCTTATAATTTCAATTTGCATTTGGAAAAAATGCATTACCACCATTTACAGAAGTTGTGTTTGTGAACTAATTCTGCCTAATTTCCTAATGCAATAATCGTTTCTGGTAGATTTTCTAATTTCCTTAGATGTGGAAAATAAAGATTAGGTTATACAGTTACTAAGTGTGAAAGTTGAAAACAATTTAATACTGTTTTCACTTTTACTGGATTCTATAAACACCAAGTTAATCTAAAATGGTGCTTTCTGCTCATGTAATTTCTAACTAGAAAAGTAACTGAATGGATGCAAATTTGTCTAAATCTAAATTTTTTCTGTTTAGTAAATTGTATTGTTATTTTCCCCTTCTAATTTGTAAGAAGGATTTATATAGCAAAGATTTTAATCTCTTGTATAATGGAAATGCCTTTCTCAGTTTTTCCAATTTTTTCTATGCTTGTTTATAATTGTTTGGGAAACATGAATTTATTATTTTTTAATATATCGTTAATTGTTTAACATTTTTCTTACCTTTAATTTCCTATTTTGAGTAAACTATATTTATTTCTACTTTGTGTCATGTTTTTTTTTGAATTATTAATTTTTTATTTTTTATAAACATATATTTTTATCCCCAGGGGTACAGGTCTGTGCATCACCAGGTTTACACACTTCACAGCACTCACCAAAGCACATACCCTCCCCAATGTCCATAATCCCACCCCCTTCTCCCAAACCCCCTCCCCCCAGCAACCCTCAATTTGTTTTGTGAGATTAAGAGTCACTTATGGTTTGTCTCCCTCCCAATTCAATATCTCTGGAATATATGTAGTTATTGGTTGTGAGTGTTGTATGGCTAATTTGAATGTCTTATTCTATAAGTTGTTTTATTTTATATATATATACACATATGATAACATATATCATACAATGAAGCATATCATACATGATTTTATAATAAAATATATATAACATATATGTATATATAATATAGATGATATATATACATACAAGGACATACATATATATATACATATATATGTGTGTGTGTATATATATATATTTAAAATATATATTATATTTATTTATTTGACAGAGAAGAGAGCACAAGCAGGAGAGCATCAGATAGAGGGCTCCCTGCCAAGCATGGAGCGGGATGTGGGACTCAATCCCAAAAGGCTGGGATCATGATGTGAGCTGAAGGCAGACACATAACTAACTGAGTTACTCAGGTGCCCCCATACAGGGACAATATACAATTTTATCTTGTTTTTTTTTTCTTTTGTTCCCATAATCTTACCACATATAAATTCTATATGAGAGTCATTACATTACATGAATTATTTCAAAATGCTATATCAATAAATGTAAATCCCTTGTATTACTAATTTTTCCTACAAAAAAATGTTCTATAATTTCAACGAAATATACCTCCAGATAAATTTGACAGTTATATTCTCAAGATCAATAAAGACCAAATTGAGACTTTAATTGGATTAATATTAAATATTTACCTTAATTGGGGAATGGGATTTGTGTTAATAAAATGCTTGCCATCTAAGACTGAAACACTGCTCCTTTTTTCTTTGATAATTGCTTTCCATGTCTTTTTTTTAACTTTTTTTTAATTAATTTTTTATTTTTTCATAAACATATATTTTTATCCCCAGGGGTACAGGTCTGTGAATCACCAGGTTTACACACTTCACAGCACTCACCAAAGCACATACCCTCCCCAATGTCCATAATCCCACCCCCTTCTCCCAAACCCCCTCCCCCCAGCAACCCTCAGTTTATTTAACTTTAATTAGGTGAACATATAATGTATTATTAGTTTCAGGGGTAGAATTTAGTGATTCATCAGGTGCATATAACACCCGGTGCTCATTACATCCTGTGCTCTCCTTAATACCCATCACCCAGTTTAGCCCATCCTCCCACCCACCTCCCCTCCAGCAACCCTGTTTGTTTCCTAGAGTTCAGAGTCTTTTATGGTTTGCCTCCTTCCCTGTTTTTATCTTATTTTATTTTTCCTTCCCTTCCCTCATGTTCACCTTTTTTGTTTCTTAAATTCCACATATGAGTGAAATCATATGGCATTCGTCTTTCTCTGACTGACTTATTTCGTCTAGCTTAATGTCCCCAAAATCCATCCAGGCCATTGTATATGGCAAGATTTCATTCTTTTTGATGGCTGAGTAATATCCCCTTGGAGATTTTATATATATATATTATATATATATATATATATATATATATATATATATATAATATATATATATATATATAATCACATCTTTTTATTCATTCCTTTGCTAATGGACATCTGGGCTCTTTCCATAGTTTGCCTAAAGTGGACTTCACTGCTATAAACATTGGGGTGCAGGTGCCCCTTCAAATCACTGTTTGTATCTTTTGGATAAATGCCTAGTAGTACAATTGTTGGGTCATAAGGGTAGCTCTATTTTTAACTTTTTAAGAAACCTCTATACTATTTTCCAGAGTGGCAGCACCAGTTTGCATTCCCACCAACAGTGTAAGAGAATGCCTCTTTCTCCAAATCCCATGTCTATTAATTTCTCTTTGGGTGTTTCATTTGCTGTGATCCCTTTGGCAGCACATATACTAAAAATAGGTGTTTCATTTGCTTGTTTTCTTGTTTGGAAATATTTTTTTAAGCTTTTGCTTTGAAAGCATAGTTTCACATTCCCAAAAGTATATTCTCTAAGATATTAACAATGACTCATTGACAAAAAAAAATGTTTTATGTTGTTCGGTTTGGGGAATACAGATTCCCCAAACTTTCACAGATTTATTTTCCATTTACTTGTCAGATTCTTTCATATACTGCTTTTATGGCAAACCTTAAAAAAGGAGGTTAGCTTTCTTCAAATTTATTTGAACACAAAATTCCTTTTTCTTGGGTCATATCAGGGATCTCTCATTAATGAGAATCTACTGGGACAGCTACCTTGGTTATATCTAGGATGAGTTTTCCTACACACACAAAAATATCTTTTGGAATTCCTTTTGATGAGGATTCCCTGGTGCCAAATGCTGTTTTGTTTCTCAAAAATTATTTATTTCACTTTTACTCTTGATGAATATATTTGTTTGATATATGAATATGTTGTGTTACAGAAGCAATTATTCCCTCTCAGGGTGTTTTAAATATTTTTCATTAGCTCTTGTTGGTGGTGATGAAAAAATCATCAGACTCATTTTCTCCATGTGTACAAGTAGGTAATCTGTCTACTCTTTGCTCCATCCTTTGAAGGTTTTCTCATTTCTTACATTACACATTTTTATTATGATATATTTAGATGGAGATAATTTTTAGCCTGATTGGGATTGATTGGGCTCCCTGAATCTCAAAATTGTTATCTTTAATTATTCATTAAATATTATTTGCTAATATGTCCTCAAATATTGCGTGTACCCTATTCTCTTTCTCTCCATTTAAAAATTACAAGTTGAGAGTATAGAAGACCGTAACAGACTGTTCTCTATTGCAGTGAGCCTCTTTTCCTTACTTTCTGTATCTCTTCATCATTTGTTCTAAGTACATTCTTAATTTCAATCTTTTAGTTCATGGGTTTTCTCTTCATTCAAGTGTATTCCGCTCTCTAATGCATCCAATAAATTTTAAGTATCAATGACTCTATTTTTATTGAATTTTTATCATTTTCTTTCCAAGCGCTTGTTTTAATGTATTATCATTTACTCATATATTTTACTTCTTTTTTTAAAAAGATTTTATTTATTTCTTTGACAGACAGAGATCACAAGTAGCCAGAGAGGCAGGCAGAGAGAGAGAGGAGGAAGCAGTCTCCGGGCTGAGCAGAGAGCCCGATGCGGGACTCGATCCCAGGACCCTGGGATCAAGACCTGAACCAAAGGCAGAGGTTTTAACCCACTGAGCCACCCAGGTGTCCCACTCATATATTTTAAATTTTAATGTTATTAGGATATATAAAATTTACTAATGTATAAATTAGTTTTACATTTTGTCTCTGATATGCATAGCATTTGATGTATGACGTAGTTGCCTCTTATGTCAGGATTTATTATTGATATCTCTTTTCTTAGTATGATTTGTAAGTTTTGGCTTTGAGGGAAAATTCCTTGGAACTTTGTAAGAATTCTTTGTAACTTTTATTGTAGATGGAAGATTTTTCTTTGCGTCTTCGAGACACTTGAGGACACCACAAAAAGGGATTTCCTTCAAACTCAATATTTGATCCAAGGTATTTTATACAACTCAGGCAGTATTTATTTGAGTACAAACCCAACTGAGGACCATTTATAATTACAAATTCTTACGAGAGATTTAAAGGAGATTTTTTCTTTTTTTTTTTCTTTCACCTAGAACTAAATTTCCAGCCAAGCAATTTTTCTTGACTTTCCCTAACTTTGTGATAAGTACTTCCTGTTAGATATGCCAACTCCGTTGGGTCCTGGTATCTTTCTCCTATTCCCTGCTCTGCCAAGCGGTGGAAAGTAAAGCTGATTAGTCAGATATGGAAATTTCCTTCAGGGCACAAGCCAACTTTAATAAAACTTTCCTCTTTAAGTTCAGGCCAAGACATGTGATGTCATTTCAGCTGAAACCTCATAAAACCAATAATTCAAGTTTCATTTCTTGAGTGACAAGTCCAACCCCATACAATGAAGCTCTCATGGAAACTTTTTGGTATAATTATCCATTAGATGTTTTTACCTACTTCTTCCTTAGAACCCAAATCCAGGAGGGCTCTTAGCTTCTTCCATTTTTCCAAGAAAGACTTTTATTTTCTCTTCATAGTCTATTGATAGTATTTATTTTCTGTTTATTGAGCCTATCCACATATGTGTGTACATATATATACATATGTATGTTATATTAATATTTACTGAAGTTTCTCCTCTAGTTTACCTATGATTTCTATTTTGGTTAAAAAGTTACTTTGTAGCATAAACTTACAGGGCCAAGTTGACAAGAGGCCCCATTTTCATTGCCTATTATTTTTAAGATAAAATCATTAAAAACACATACACACACAAATGCCAGCTAAAGCCTGATGATAAAAGACCATAACAGTCCAGTACATATTTCAAATAATGTTTATGTAACTTCGTGGTTTGGCTGAAGTTCTAGAATTTGTGGGTTTTTTTTTTTTTTTTTTTTTTTTGGATCCTGAAGGGGAGATGCTAAGTATAAGACATTAAAAAGAAAAAAAAGGAAAGAAATCCAACAACCACCAACACAAATCTCTGTATTACTGGTGTAATTTCAAACTTATATCAAGTTACTTTTTCATTAATTTGAATAGCAAAATTCTCACTTGAATAGTCATAGGAAAGCTTAAGGACAACAGCAGGTCTCAATAATAATGTAAAATCTGGGTGCCTGGGTGGCTCAGTGTGTTAAAGCCTCTGCCTTCGGCTCAGGTCATGATCCCAGGGTCCTGGGATCGAGGCCCACATCAGGCTCTCTGCTCAGCAGGGAGCCTGCTTCCCCCCTCTCTCTGCCTGCCTGTCTATTTGTGATCTCTCTCTCTCTCTCTGTCAGATAAATAATAAAATAAATAAAATCTTTTAAAAAAATGCAAAATCTTTTTCGAGTACTGAGGGACTTCCCCTCCTGGCCACTGAGAAATAAATCCAGGGGATATGTATTGAAAAAACATTTAAGTCTCCTCTACAAGACTTGAACTAAAGTGGGGGTAGTTTAAGAAATAAGAAATCAGTATGAGGTTGACTCACTGTAAATATTAAGATTCTTTCTTTCTGAAACTACTAATTTGTTATATTGCAATAAATTGAATCAGAAACAATCCCTACATCCTTTCTACCTAATAGAAACCTCTCTCTCTGACCCCTATCTCCAACCTTAAATCCCCACAAACACATTTTGAGAAAGTGCATCATAAATGTATTTATTTCTTCTCCCATAAAAAAGAAAAAAGATGGGTAACACAGCCCGAACTAAGGTCACGAAGCAGACAGATTTACTAGGTTAGGTTATGTAAGTGGGTTACAGAAGTTTCTCTAAGGACACTGAGTGTTCAATATCCTCTACCTTTGATAAAACACTGTCTTCATGCTACACTTGGTAAAACATGGGTCTTTATTCTGTTTGTGTGAAAAGCTGGTATCCCACCGATTCCAATCAACGGTTTGCAGGTGCTGAAAATATGCAAAAGGGGAAATAAAAACCTCCCTGCATGATTTATTGTTTGCTTCCTTCAAACTCCTTAAATTATAGTACATAGTGCTGACATTATGATTAATAGTAAACAAAGAAAAATTATTTCTCAGTATATGAAAGCTACAATACAAGAGCCCATTATTATAATTGAAGATAGAGAATAACTCATAAAAGGCAAATTGAAAAAATACTTAATTAGTGAAAATTTAATCGGCTTTTATTACTAAGTCCTATAGAAAGGTAAATCTTATAAGAAGCTGTTTTCTAAATAGTTTGTTAGGGATAAGAAGTAAAATTTGGCAGTGATGGGATGCCAAAAAACTAGAAGACCCAGGAATATTATTTTTAAAGAATTTTTATTAAAAATCAAGTTGCTACAAATATTATGTGCTATAAATATGATTTATAAAAATTAAAGTATAATTTAAATCTATGTATTCACTATGCATTTTAAGAAAGACAGCATTTCGTTAACATTAAAGCCACTTTCTGACCTGATTCTTTCCCCACTCCCAGAAATAACGCTCCTTGTCTTAGTTCACTATATGTTTATACTGCTAAACAATATATTGTTTACTTTACCTCTGAATTTCATTACAATAGATTCATAGTTTGATGAAATTTTTCTCAAATAGCATGTTCTTGAGATTTGCCTATGAACTATAGTTTGTTTCCTCTCCTCTCTATTGTTCCATTTTATAAATATATCATGCTTTATTCATCTTCCTTTCATTGTTTTTCTTGCTTCTAAATATGTGAGATTAAAAAATTCTGCCATTTTCATGATTGTATATGCCTTTGTTTAAACTAAATAAGGGGCGCCTGGGTGGCTCAGGGGTTAAAGCCTCTGCCTTCGACTCAGGTCATGATTCCAGGATCCTGGGATCAAGCCCTGCATTGGGCTCTCTGCTCAGCGGGGAGCCTGCTTCTCTGCCTGCCTCTCTGCCTACCTGTGATCTCTGTCTGTCAAATTAAAAAAAAAAAAAATCTTTAAACTAAATAAGTTTTGGGTTGCCTGGGTGGCTCAATCAGTTAAGCAGCAGACTCTTGATTTTTGGCTCAGGTCATGATCTCAGGGTCATGAGACAAGCTGCGAATCCAGCTCCATGCAGAGGATGGAGTCTACTAAGATTTTCTCTCTCTCTCTCCCCCTCTGCCTCTTCCCCCACCACCCCTACTCCCCTGTGCTCTCACTCTGTCAACATACATACATAAATAAGTTTCTCCTTTCTAAAATAAGCAAGATTTCTCTAAACCTTGAAGAGAAAAATGATGAGTCATTAGTTATTAACTTCTTCGTCTTTATTAGCTAATGACAAATGGTTTTCCAACAAAGTTGTGCCAGCCTGAACTCTAAAATTATATAAAAGGCTTACCAGACCTCAGCGTGAGACAGGAATCCATCAGAATCCTAGAGGAGAACATAGGCAGTAATTTCTTTGATATCAGCCACAGCAACTTCTTTCAAGATATGTCTCCAAAGGCAAAGGAAACAAAAGCCAAAATAAACTTTTGGGACTTCATCAAAATCAAAAGCTTCTGCACAGCAAAGGAAACAGTCAAAAAAACAAAGAGGCACGCCACGGAATGGGAGAAGATATTTGCAAATGACAGTACAGACAAAAGGTTGATATCCAGGATCTATAATGAACTCCTCAAACTCAACACACACGAAACAGGCAAACATATCAAAAAATGGGCAGAAGATATGAACAGACACTTCTCCAATGAAGACATACAAATGGCTATCAGACACATGAAAAAATGTTCATCATCATTAGCCCTCAGGGAGATTCAAATTAAAACCACAATGAGATATCACCTTACACCAGTTAGAATGGCCAAAATTAACAAAACAGGAAACAACATGTTTTGGAGAGCATGTGGAGAAAGGGGAACCCTCTTACACTGTTGGTGGGAATGCAAGTTGGTGCAGCCTCTTTGGAGAACAGTGTGGAAATTCCTCAAGAAATTAAAAATAGAGCTTCCCTATGACCCTGCAATTGCACTCCTGGGTATTTACTCCAAGGATACAGATGTAGTGAAAAGAAGGGCCATCTGTACCCCAATGTTTATAGCAGCAATGGCCACGGTCGCCAAACTATGGAAAGAACCAAGATACCCTTCAACAGACAAATGGATAAGGAAGATGTGGTCCACATACACTACGGAGTATTATGCCTCCATCAGAAAGGATGGATACCCAACTTTTGTAGCAACATGGATGGGACTGGAAGAGATTATGCTGAGTGAAATAAGTCAAGCAGAGAGAGTCAATTATCATATGGTTTCACTTATTTGTGGAGCATAACAAATATCATGGAGGACAAGGGGTGTTAGAGAGGAGAAGGGAGTTGGGGTAAATTGGAAGGGGAGGTGAACCATTAGAGACTATGGACTCTGAAAAACAATCTGAGGGGTTTGGAGTGGCGGGGGGGTTGGGAGGTTGGGGTACCAGGTGGTGGGTATTATAGAGGGCACGGATTGCATGGAGCACTGGGTGTGGTGAAAAAATAATGAATACTGTTTTTCTGAAAATAAATAAATTGAAAAAATGAAAAAAAGGCCTACCAATATTTTACTTTTAAAAATATATGTTATACTTTATTTTTCAACTTTTAAACTGCAACACACAGCAAAGAGTGCATGTATAAAAATATATAGCTTAGTGTAATACAGAAAAAAAGTGTCAGTGCAACCATACCTATATCAAGATATAAAATATTGCAAAGTACTTCTTATGACTACCCTCCTACACCTTCCCCACCTCCTTCCAAAAAGTTGTCAGCATCTTGTCTTTTATTGTTATAATTTCTTTGCTTTTCCTTATAATTCTGCCACCTGAGCACTCATCAATAATTATTACTATTTTGTTTTGCTAGTGGTATTATATTAAGAGAAATAAGTCAGTCAAAGAAAGACAAATATCATGTGATTTCACTCATGCGTGGAATTTAAGAAACAAAACAAATGAAGGTAAGGGAAGAGAAGGAAAAGTAATACAGAAACAGAGAGAGAGACAAACTATACAACACCCTTAACTCTAGGAAACAAACAAACAAACAGGGTAGCTGTAGTTGTTTGGTTTCATTGTTGAATAATATACTGGGTATGTGGATAGTACAGTGTGTTCACCCATTCTACCATTATAGCCATTTAGGCCGTTCCCACATTTTACTATTATCGGTTGTGTTACTATGAGCATTCTTAAATGTGTCGTTTATGTACTCACTTCTGTAGGGTATATTCCTTCCATTTGAGTTGCTGGTCAAAGGGTATGCACAGGTATTCAACATGAAATATCACCAAACATTTATTTTCAAAATGATTTTACCAATTTGAATCCTCTTTGTCATTTTTACATTGATTTGTATGAGATCTTTTGGTTTGTTTGATTTATGTCTAACTGCAGGCCATTCTAATGATACCCCTTAAAGTTCTTGGTTTTAACCTAACCCAATTAATCTTTAAATTTTTGGTAGGAGTGATTTGCTTCCTTTTGCATAAAACTTTTAACTCCCAGAGGTCATGAAATAGTTGTCTGTATTCTCTTCTAGAATTATTATTGTGTTTGTCTGAAATTTAGATCTGCACTCCACTTGGGATAAATTCTCATGTATGGTGTAAAGTGAAAGCCACATTTTAATTTTTATGTATGAATATCCACTTGTCCCAACACTACTTATTGAAAATGCTATTCTTACTCCACTTTTGTTTTGTTTCATTTTATTTTGTTTTGTTTTTCAGTATTGCTCTAGGTTCTACCTTCAGTTCTAGCTCTAGCCCATCAGGGCATGTTGAAAACCACCATGAATGATTTAGCTTTCATTTTTGCTCTTGCCTAAGGATATCCTATAAAGCTCATTAATTTCTTGCCAAAAAAACCTTACAAACATACTTAAATACTCATTCTCATTTCTTTTCCTCAGTTCTGGGTTCTTTTTAGCAGATGCTTATCAGATACACCATCCTTCTAGAAAAACAAATCTAGGAATACTTTTAACTTTTACTTAAAAACCACTTAAATAGAAATTACTATGCTCCAGGAGTTTTCCAAGTATTTTATGAATATTAAATATTTTACTTTATTTAGTTAAGTTAATTAACAAATTTAATCCTCCTAACAAACTTATGGGAGCACTACTGTAGTCACTCACTTTTAAATGAGAAAACTGATGTATGGAAATATTTGATAAATTGCCCCAAATCAAAGAGTTAGTATGACATGAAGTTGGTATTTAAACCAAGGAAGTATGTGCTTTAAACACCAGCAATTCCACTTCTCCCCATGATATTCCTTGATGATTTTCTCTCTCTCTCACACACACACACACACACACACACACACACACACACATGTGGGTGATAATCTGTCCATCATGTTAAGCACTGGAGTGATATTCGATTGCTATACTTTTATTAAGAAAAAGAAACCAAAGGATGACTAAATTATGCCTTAGCCAATCCAACTATGAAGCAACATTAACATTTATTATAAGATTGAACTAGAAAATGTCCTAGGAAATAAATTATATAATATATAGTCCTTCATCCCCAAACTTTGTCACTTTTAGCCATTTTTTCCTTTTTTTAAAAGATTTTATTGGGCGCCTGGGTGGCTCAGTGGGTTAAGCTGCTGCCTTCGGCTCAGGTCATGATCTCGGGATCCTCGGATCGAGTCCCGCATCGGGCTCTCTGCTCAGCAGGGAGCCTGCTTCCTCCTCTCTCTCTGCCTGCCTCTCTGCCTACTTGTAATCTCTCTCTGTCAAATAAATAAATAAAATCTTTAAAAAAAAAAGATTTTATTTATTTATTTGACAGACAGAGATCACAAGTAGGCAGAGAGAAAGGAGTAAGCAGAGAGCCCAGTGTGGGTCTTGATCCCAGGACCCTGGGATCATGACCTGAGCCAAAGGCAGAGACTTTAACCCACTGTGCCACCCAGGAGCCCCTCTTTTAGCCATTCTTATATGAAATAGGAATGATAAATATGGAGAAATAGCAATTAAAAAAACGGGGGCGGGAGTCAGCTTTCATGAAGAAGGGAGAAGTGGGACAAAAAAGAATGTCAGAGAAAGAAATATAAAATAGGTCACATCACTAGTATTTCACCCTGAGCTTCTCATATAGCAATCAGCCACACAATCTCCCATCCCACCTGCCTTACTTATTACTGGAAATCTGGTGAATAGAAGAGCCTATTTTTTATTAATTTTTTTAAATTACTGCTTCATTCTCCTAACCCATTTTTCTTTCTCTGGTCTTACTCCGTCCACCTATTAATCCATATTCCAGGTTTAATAAACTTTTAAATAAAATCTGTTCAGTTAGATCCCTTTGTTGGACCTACATTTCCTATAAGACACAGTTTATATAAATTGTTGGTCACCGCAAGACAGAAGCTTCATGATCTTGTCCATGGCAATCTGTTATCATCTCTCACTCACCTCTTCCTGTTGTCCCAGGTATGTGTTAAAAAATAATAATTAATTAAATTTAAAAAGAAACATCTACCACTACAATTCTCAGGTTTTTCTGACAGCAAATAGAGCTCATGATTAGACAGTCATATTATAAGCATGGTATTCCTAAGCCTGTTTTGCATGAACCATGGGTTAAGTTCCTATCAGTCCTAGGATGGTTTAATATTCCGTAATTACAAGGTTATGTGGATGTGGAAGATCTGACAAAATTATCAATATAAGGCAGAGAGTATTTGAATGGTTTACCTGTCACCTAAACCCGAGACAAACATTTATAGAGGAAAAAAATCCCTTTTGATGACATATCTCTTGTCACAACCCTTCAACCTAAAAAAATGTTCCTTCTGAAATTAAATCTGGATTCAGCTTTTTATCAAATGCCAGACATTCACTAAGGGGCCCCCCAAAATCGTGTTCCCCTAAAGATGTCGATTTTTGCCAGTATGACCGTATTCTCGGGGCCCATTTTACCTCTGTGTGTGTGTGTGTATGTGTGTGTATGTGTGTGTGTGTGTGTGTGTGTGTGTGTGTGTGTACATACAGTGAATTTAGTTCATTTATTACTTGCTGACTAATTGGATAATACAGATTGTGAAATCAACCTCATAAAGTCATTAGGACAGATAGCTGTAATAATAATTAAAATTCAGTTGAAAGAAAATCTAGTTTGAGGGAACCAATGTGCCACTGCAAACAATAATGTTTGATAAACAGAGTGCCTACCTAAGTTTTTTAAGTTCAAATTTAGAGCTATTGTTTTACCTTACAGATTACTACATGTAATGCATGTGACTACAAGGAAAAGTGAAGACAAGACTCAGATTCTGTACTGATATCCATCTCAGGCAATTGTTATGAGAAGGTCAGAAAGCAAAACATATAGGCAATCTGACATTTTCTCAGTTATACACTGCAGATGGAGTAGTATGCTTTTATAACTTTGACCTTCTCTGAAAATAAAATGGGTAGGGTAAAATTTTTAACTAGAGTTCCTTTCTTTTGATGTATCCTTTCCTGTAATTTTTGTATTTCTTTTGGGTTTCTGGTTGCTTCTCTCCTCCTCAAAGTCTAATTTTTGTGTATAACAGTTGTGTGAATTTTGTACTACAGCTTTTCTTTTTTTACCGTTAATTTTCAATTTAACTTTAAGTACTGTGGTCCTAGAGAAAAACCAAGCAGGAGATTAACAGGAAAATAGAAGATGTAAGAAGAGTTGAATGAAACTGTGAAATATCCAGACTTCAGGGGCTATGCACAGCACTCTTCTCAACAAAAGGGCATTACCCATTCTTGTCAAATGCCCTTGTCTAGAGCAAATACTAGAGTATTTTCCAGGATACAACAACTGCAGAAACAATATAGAATGTAAACGATATGAGGAAAAAATTAAATTCCTATAACCCTCTCCAAAACCAAGTCTTCATATTCTCATTTCAGTTTCTTTACAGAGACTTCAACAATATTCCCTGTTTATTGTTGTATAGTATCCCACCAAGCTGATGTCCCATAATTTACTTAACAACTGCCTTTGCTGGGTGTGGGGTTAGCTTGTAATTTTTTTTTCCTTTGTCCAGTGATATTTCACAATCTCTTTTGAGTTAGAGTATTCCAATTTTAATATTAACCAGAGAGTCCTACAACCTTTCAGTTTTACAGAATTCTCTCTTTTTTGCCATTTTGAAAAATGTTTTTATTATAGATTCTTTTTTTACTTTTTTTAAATTAATTAATTTATTTATTTTTTAATTTTTTTATAAACATGTATTTTTATCCCCAGGGGTACAGGTCTTTGAATCACCAGCTTATAATTTTTAACAGTCATGAATAATACCTCACTGATTTCAAGACAACACACAAGAATAAAATATAATTTCAAATCTTTATAAATGTGCCTCTATTGGGGAAAAAGCTCACATTCTTCTTCCTTTATTATTATTATTTTTTTAAGATTTTATTTATTTATCAGAGAGAGAGAGAGAGAGAGAGAGAGAGAGCGAGCACAGGCAGACAGAATGGCAGGCAGAGGCAGAGGGAGAAGCAGGCTCCCTGCCAAGCAAGGAGCCTGATGTGGGACTCAATCCCAAGACGCTGGGATCATGACCTGAGCTGAAGGCAGCTGCTTAACCAACTGAGCCACCCAGGCGTCCCCTTTATTATTATTCTTATAACATTAAATCATGGTGTGCTAGAAATGATGGATAGACATTTTCTGCACTTTGGAATAGCTCTTAGAATTCTGAAGACATGATAGCAAAAATATAAACTATCTGTCTGGACTTCATTTATTTTTTTGCCAAACTTTGTTGGCTTTTATACATCTGAAATGTAACCTAATGCATATAGGTATCTCCAATACAATAAATCTCATATTTAATTAGTGATTTTTCACATACATGGAAAAGGAGTCTAAGCATTGTTGTGGAAAATGTTAAGCAAATATCCTCTCCCATTCTGTCAGTTGTCTTTTGATTTTGTTAACTGTTTCCTTTGCTGTGCAAAAGCTTTTGATCTTGATGAAATCCCAGTAGTTCATTTTTTCCCTTGCTTCCCTTGCCTTTTGCGTTGTTCCTAGGAAGATGTTGCTGCGGCAGAGGTCGAAGAGGTTGCTGCCCGTGTTCTCCTCAAGGATTTTGATGGATTCCTTTCGTACATTGAGGTCCTTCATCCATTTTGAGTCTATTTTTGTGTGTGGTGTAAGGGAATGGTCCAATTTCATTTTTCTGCATGTGGCTGTCCAATTTTCCCAGCACCATTTATTGAAAAGGCTGTCTTTTTTCCATTGGACATTCTTTCCTGCTTTGTCGAAGATTAGTTGACCATAGAATTGAGGGTCTATTTCTGGGCTCTCTATTCTGTTCCATTGATCTATGTGTCTGTTTTTGTGCCAGTACCATGCTGTCTTGATGATGACAGCTTTGTAATAGAGCCTGAAGTCCGGAATTGTGATGCCACCAACGTTGGCTTTCTTTTTCAATATCCCTTTGGCTATTCGAGGTCTTTTCTGGTTCCATATAAATTTTAGAATTATTTGTTCCATTTCTTTGAAAAAGATGGATGGTACTTTGATAGGAATTGCATTAAATGTGTAGATTGCTTTAGGTAGCATAGACATTTTCACAATATTTATTCTTCCAATCCAGGAGCATGGACAGAATGGGAGAAGATATTTGCAAACGACATATCAGATAAAGGACTAGTGTCCAGAATCTATAAAGAACTTAGCAAACTCAACACCCAAAGAACAAATAATCCAATCAAGAAATGGGCACAAGACATGAACAGACATTTCTGCAAAGAAGACATCCAGATGGCCAACAGACACATGAAAAAGTGCTCCATATCACTCGGCATCAGGGAAATACAAATCAAAACCACAATGAGATATCACCTCACACCAGTCAGAATGGCTAAAATCAACAAGTCAGGAAATGACAGATGCTGGCGAGGATGCGGAGAAAGGGGAACCCTCCTACACTGTTGGTGGGAATGCAAGCTGGTGCAGCCACTCTGGAAAACAGCATGGAGGTTCCTCAAAATGTTGAAAATAGAACTGCCCTATGACCCAGCAATTGCACTATTGGGTATTTACCCTAAAGATACAAATGTAGTGATCCAAAGGGGCACATGCACCCGAATGTTTATAGCAGCAATGTCCACAATAGCCAAACTATGGAAAGAACCTAGATGTCCATCAACAGATGAATGGATCAAGAAGATGTGGTATATATACACAATGGAATACTATGCAGCCATCAAAAGAAATGAAATCTTGCAATTTGCAACAACGTGGATGGAACTAGAGCGTATCATGCTTAGCGAAATAAGTCAAACAGAGAAAGACAACTATCATATGATCTCCCTGATATGAGGAAGTGGTGATACAACATGGAGGCTTAAGTGGGTAGAAGAAGAATAAATGAAACAAGATGGGATTGGGAGGGAGACAAACCATAAGTGACTCTTAATCTCACAAAACAAACTGAGGGTTGCCGGGGGGAGGGGGTTTGGGAGAGGGGGTGTGATTATGGACATTGGGGAGGGTATGTGATTTGGTGAGTGCTGTGAAGTGTGTAAACCTGGTGATTCACAGACCTGTACCCCTGGGGATAAAAATATATGTTTATAAAAATAAAAAATTAAAAAAAAAAATTTAAAAAAAAAAGAAAAAAAAATGTTAAGCAATATGGTTTGGTAAAAATAACCTAAATTCCCTTCATAATAAATATAAATAAATAAATAAATATAAAATAAATAAATAAATTTAAATAAATATAAATATAAATATAAATGCACTTAAGGGTGTTTATAGCCTATCACTGTCTGACCAGGTGTGTAACCTTAGGCAAACCTCTTTCCTCTTGACTGTGATTTCACCTCCTGCACAATAAAGTTGTCCATACAAATCCCTAATTCTGAGATCCTAATTCAGATGAACCTCCAAGAACATGAATAACCATATATTTATTAGAATAAGAATTTGGGAAGTTTTTAAAAGGTGTAATATTCATGCCCCTGCATGGATAATTCAGGATAATCTCCCATTTGAAAGTGACCTAAGGATTACCAACCTTAATTTTATCAGCAATCTTAATTCATTCCTCTTGCGATGTAACCAAACATATCCATAGGTTCTGTGGTTTAGTATGTGAATATCTTTGGTAAGGTCGTTTTTCTGCCTACCAAACTAAGCCATCAATTACTTTGTCACATATTTCCTGAAATATCTCTTTTAATTTTGTTATTTTATGTAGTGTTGTTAATTATTTTGGGTATAGCAAAGTTTTAATGTTTTAAAAGAATATATATCTTTTAAAGGTATGTACTGAAGTATTTATTGATGGAATTAGGTGACAACTATTTTATTTTTAAGGATATAATCATGATTGCATTCATAATGAACTAATGGCAAGCTCACTAGCACACACCATGCTTTGCCCAGATTTTCCCATTTCTATTTGCTATCAGGGTATTGCTCTTAAACCAACCTGGTTAGCTAGTCTTTATTTACCTTCTATGAAAGTTCTTTGTTGTCTTTTAAAAAATATGTATATACAATTGGAAGGACAGCACATCAATTGGTTAAACATCACTAAATCATATAGTGACCATGAATAATCTCATCCAGGGTTTCTGTGATAGATTTAATAGCTATATAAATACAGAGACAGACAAGGAGATAAATAGATATGTGGATGTTAGATTGTTATTATACATAGATAGGTGATAGATAGATGATTTATTTTTCCTATACATATATAAGTAATATTTCAAAGTTGCCTAGATAACTGTCTTCAGTCAGTCTATATTCAGACTTCACAGGCATGCAAAAATAAGTGATGTTACCTGTAATAAACAAACATGAGAACATTCCATCCTTTGACTTTTCCCATATTATTATGTATTATATTTCACTGAGTCCTTAAGTAAAGGCATATACTCATGTATATGATGCACTCATGTATGTGCATTCTTAAAATTTCAAGTATTTGCTCATTTTCCATGTTGCTTGACTACCAACCACCCATTTTCTACTGCATCTCAGGCTACTGGCCTTATACCAATAATTTTTTCTCCTATCCATGGATTACATGTTATTGTATCCTACATTCTGGGTTTCTGACACCTTCAAGATTCTGACTCGAGTATGTCGAGATCCCATTCTCCTGTAACAAAACTTAGTAGAGATTAGGCTGCAAATTTTTCTAGTGTTAATTCATATTCAGGAACAATAGGATACGATTTCTCACAGTAGTTCACTAATAATTAGCTACCAGACAAGACTCCTTTTGACGTCAACGGTTTCCTGAAAGCCATGCAAGTCTTCTCCTGTCCAGGCTACAAAGTGTCTTGATTCGCTGGAGAGCATTTTACTTCCACAGCCCATGAATGTCCTCAAGTATCCCTATACTTCTTGAAATCTAGATCAAAGACAATAAGGAAAAGAAAAATGAATAAATTTCTTCTTTGGGTTTTCATCTAGATATGAAAAAAAAACCACAAATACTTTTTGAATGAAATAATGAGATAAATTTTAAAACTGAGTGTATAATGGCTGTCATTAAGAAATTATTAATGACTGCAGGTATATTGATGGTAATATTCTTATGTTTTTAAAAGAATATATATATATATTATGGAGGCATACGCTAAAGTATTTATTTATTTATTTATCTCCCTTGAGAGGGAGATAGAGGGTAAAGGAAAGATGGGGGGGTGAGGGTGGAAAGAGAAAAAATTTTCTTTAAAGATTTTCTTTATCGATTTGACAGGCAGAGAGGCAGGCAGAGAGAGAGGAAGGGAAGCAGGCTCCCCGCTGAGCAGAGAGCCTGATGTGGGGCTCGATCCCAGGACCCTGGTATCATGACCTGAGCCAAAGGCAGAGGTTTTAACACACTAAGCCACCCAGGTGCCCCAGAAAGAGAGAATCTTAAGCAGGCTCCATGCGCAGTATGGAGCCTGATGCAGACCTTGATCTCACAACCCTGGGATCATGACCTGAGCTGCAACTGAGTCAGATGCTTAACTGCTGAGCCAACCAGGCACCCTTAAAGTATTTACTGAGGAAATTAAGAGGCAACTGGGTATTGTATTTAAAAATCCAGTGGAGGGGTGCAATGAATAAAAAATTAAAGTCAATAAATAAATAAATAAATAAATAAATAAATAAATAATCCAGTGGAGGGGAACCTGGGTGGCTCAGTGGGTTAAGCCTCTGCCTTTGCTCAGGTCATGATCTCAGGGTCCTGGGATTGAGACCTGCATCAGGCTCTCTGCTTAGCAGGGATGCTGCTTTCCTCCCTCTCTCTCTATGCCTGTCTCTCTGCCTGCTTATGATCGCTCTCTCTCTCTCTCTGTGTCAAATAAATAAGTAAAATCTTAAAAAAAAAAAAAAAAGTCCAGTGGAGGGGCACCTGGGTGGCTCAGTTGGTTAAGAACCTGACATGGGCTCAGATAATAATCTCAGTGTCCTGGGATCTAGCCCTGAGTCAGACTCCACATTCAGTGGAGAGTCTGCTTCTCCTTCTCTCTCTTCTTCTGCCCCTCCCCCCACTCATTCTCTCTCTCTCTCTCGCTTGCTCTCTTTCCCTCAAATAAATAAATAATCTTTAGAAAAACAAAACTAAAAACAAACTCCAGTAGTAGGTTGGGGGGAAATGCATCAGGGTGTAGGTGAAACAAGATTGATGACAGTTGATAATATTTGAATCTGAAAAATAAGTACATGAGGGCATATTATACTATGTTATATTGTATTATATATATCACAGTATTATATATATCACATATATATATATTATATATATCATATGGAAATTTTTTAAATTTCCATAATAAAAATGGTTTATTTCTTGAACTATTTTCATCAATTTCACTGGGCTTTGTTTCTTATAATAAGATCTGCCCTTTTCTAAATTGATTGACAACATATATCCTCCTTTTAGTGGAGACATGATTGTACATGGAGAGTAGTTTTGCTCTGTAGTTCCAACAATCCAATCAAATCAGAACAAATAAATCCACATAGTGTATGTGTGCACAGGTTCTGGAATCAGACTGTCTGGTTTTGAATCTTGTTTTTAATCCACTTGTCCAGCTGTAGGAATTAGAGAAAGTTAATTAAATATCCATTTTTCATATTTAAAAGGAGGGTACTGAAAATAACCCTATTTTATGGTAGTTGTCATGATTAAGTCAGTCAGTCAATGTAAAGTGCTTTGCTTAATATCTGGGATGTAAGAGATTCTAAAGAAATATCAAAAATCAAACTAACCAAAAAA
This sequence comes from Mustela nigripes, assembly GCF_022355385.1. NCBI lineage: Eukaryota > Metazoa > Chordata > Mammalia > Carnivora > Mustelidae > Mustela > Mustela nigripes. The sequence goes on along the minus strand of NC_081560.1, from coordinate 145,540,264 downwards.
ATTCACATATTAATATGTTTGTCAAAATCCAGGTCATTTCATCTTAGATAACATATGTGATGCATGAGCATCCCAGTACAGGAAAATCTCTCTAAATCCAACTCATTTCCTTTTAATGACTGAACCTCCAGTAGGACATAAAAGTCATTCCTGCTCATCCTTCCGGCAAACTTCAGTTTTCTCAGTCTTTGATTTCTTATGAGTCATCTTCTGAACCAGAACACACATATATCCACATAGATAAGGAATAGATGCAGGTCAGGCAGATTAAATGGTGCTTGCAAAAGAAATGTTTCTCCAAATGAAGATAGTATCAAGAGATTCATGTCTACAACATGAATTGCTTTTCAAACACTTTCACCAAAGATGATGGATTTTTTTTCCTCATTTTTACATAAATGAATGACCCACTCAGGTAGTTTTTAAGAGTAATTAAACAGCTTGAATAATAAGTATATTCTATGTAAAATACACTGGAGAGTATGAAGTGGCAGTTTATATTTCCACAAATGTTATTTCACTTTCAAGTTCTTAGGATCATATTTTAGCCCAGGTTGTGGCTCTGCCTATCTTTGCTTCTTCGGTGACATGCGAGGAGCTCCTTTTAGGTCATTAATAGAAATTTATCATGGAAATCATGGCATAGTTGCATTTTCTCTGGATCTTCCTTTTCCCACCTTTCAAGATTCTCCAAGAATCTATTATCTCTTGGTCACTATTTCTCATGAATATAAATGTAGTTGTAAGTGAAATATAGGTTTAAGCAAAGGTATTAGTGGTAAAATTAAGGTGTAAGGTGTAGGCAATAAAGGATGTATATTTTCAGTTTAAAGAAAAATTGTTAAACATACATCACTTACCTCTATGAGTTGTAAAGTTAAAGTTTATCTGTGACCACTCACTGAATTATTAACACTGCAATGCATACCTATTCTGAATCTTTAAAAAGATATAAATTTAATTACCTTTTCATTTCCTTGAATACTTGTGGATTCAATGTCTCAATTTTTTTAGAGCGACATTTATCTAAAGAATGCAGCACACACGAGTAGGGAAGACAAGCATGATGGCACAGTAATGAGTTAATACGAGATGTTATTAAGTTATTTCAAAAGACATTTAAAATTTCTATGGAAGTATTTACAGTTACTAGTGCAGAAAAATAAAGCCTTCTATGCTTGGATTTTTACAATTCTCAGCCATAGTCTGTAATTTGTGTGAAAATATATCCTATATTTTGACTCAAAATACTAATCAGTTATTTACATACTTCATATCAGCTCGTCTGTGGAGCTTTTCTTTTTTGTCCGTTGGTTTTCAACACTGTTTTTTAAACATGACTAACAGGGAACTATTTTAAGATATGTTTTTATTTCTCTCCATATGCTTTTCCTGATCGCCAAACTAAATAAGTAAATAAATTGCTTATTTGTCAACAGACGGAATGTGGATCTATCCCTTCACTCTTTTTTTGCTTGGAATGGACGAGTCTTCCTTTCAGATCTCGATTAGAGAGCTGGCTCACATTTGAATCTCACTTTCCAGCAGATCTGGCCAGATACCATTACTTGGCCACTCAGTATGGAGTGTACGGGTGGGCCCCTTGCACATTCAACTGTTCATATTAAAAAAAAAAAAATCAAGAATACCCACTTATTGCTATTCTTACTTTTAAAAATTAGAACAAAAATAATTTTGTCAATTATCTCTAAATGTGACTATTTTCCTAAAAGTGATGGCTTGGTACACAACCTGATTTGTTGTAATTCTTCCAGTCCAACCTGCTGCACACAAGAGGGATTTAATTAACAAACATAAGTGCAATTACAAAAATAATGCATCACAAACACAGCCTTCTGTGTTTTAATGAGTTGGAATATATTAGCCCATGTATATATTTTCAGAGCCAAAATTGAGGAAAACAAAAGTGAAGATGGGGAAAAGGTATCAGCAGGGTACATGCTTTTTTCCCTTCGATAAAACCCAGCTAGCATTTTCTTGTTCATTTGAGCCTCTGCCACTCATCACCTCTGCCTCATTAAAATGATGAGTAGCCAAAGCAGATTTTAAGGCAACAAAAGAGGCTGTAGGATGACAGCTACTGAGCCAATGAACTTGCTGACTCAGCTTACAAAAATATGAATACTTTCAAATAAAACGTGTTAATGGAAGTTCCTTAGTTTTAGAGGTCTATTCACATACATGGGCGTATGTCTATTCATGCATATTAAGCTGAATGCAAAGAACTGACAGATTGATAAGAGCTTACATTCATTCCATTTTATTCTATATTCAAGCAAGTGCAAATGACTAATGTAATCTTCAAGTTCATTCTACACTTCACACTGTTTTCAATTTTAATTTTGAGGGAAGTAATTAAACCAAAACTTCTCTCCATTGGGAAAGCAAAAACTGTAAGGAGGAAGGAAGAAAGATTTTTCAAATGGATAGTATGATATGAAAACATCAGACATTTCACTCCTGTATTTACTCAGCAAGATAATGCCATTTTCATAAATTTGCTTATTGACAATGTTACATATGTCCCTCCTGCCCATGATAATGAAATGAACCCTCTTAGCAGAGCTAGCTTTGCCATATCTGTGTTAATTCCATCCCTTCCTTTCTACTCTGGAATATTCCTTCATGACATAGCCCAACTTTTAAGTCCTAAGATCATTCCATTAGCAATCATTCTCTCTTCAGTCTACAATAAGCATAACTTCATTAAGTCTTTCAGAAAAGGAGGCAATACAGCAATACTTTCTCTCTACGCAAATTCTGATCATCGTTCCACAGCTCTCAAAAATAGATTTCTTAAAGTTTATTTGCCATTAATGCATCATGACAAAGAAGAAAAAGAAAAATCATGCATCGACCAATGTTTAGGTCACTTTTATCTTTCTTCTTCTTCTTTTTAAAGATTTTATTTAATTGAGAGAGAGAGAGAGAGAACAAGCAGGGTGAAGGACAGAGGGAGACCAGACTCCCTGTATACAGATTCTGGCTGGGCATCCTCCACAGAGAAGTTTACACATTTCCAGGAGCTTCAAAGAGAGGTAAGATTCTTCCCCTACTCAGAACAGCATCTGGATTGGTTCATGAAATTAAATTCTGTAAACCAAAATGTCTTATTCAAGGAACTCAAATCAATGAACTAAATATATTAATATAATTCATCACATCAAAATGCTAAAGTAAGAAAAAGCATACAATCAGCACTATAAATGTTGCTAAGAGATCTGCTAAGATTCAACATCCCTTACTGATTTATAAACCTTGTCAAAACAAAAAGCTGTTAGGAAACTATATGTGGAAGAATTCTTCCTTAGAAAAAAGAAAAAAGAAAAAGGAAAAAGAATAGCTATATATATATAGCCAATGACATATGCTTATATTTAAGGAAATTTTAGTTAACAATCACCATCATTATTTAAAATTATTCTAGAAGATTGAGCCAATAGATTTTAAAAATTGGTAACTGCAAACACTGGTAAAGATACGGTATTCAATATTTCCAAATGATATAATTATATGCAAAATGCTAAAATTATAAAATTATAAACTAACGTTGCTTGTTACATAATGAAAAACAAAAAACCAAAATACTGGGATTGCTTCTTCCCCTACGTTTTTTCTGCTTTTTCCCTATTTTGTGATGTTTGAACTTACAGATTGCTATACAGAGATATATGAAAATAGTCTAAAGTATCTCTTAATTTTTCCATTCTCTGTTTCTTTATTTTATATTATTTATTTTATAAATAAACTTTATTTATATTTATTTTATATTATTTGAAATATCTAACTTTATTTTCCAACCTTCTTTTGATCTTTTGGTAATCACATTATTAATTTTGTAAGGTTCCCTTTTTTATATCTCTTTTCTCCTTGAGTTTAGTTTGTACATCAGTTTGTACCTCCACCCTCCAGAACTCTTGATTTTCTACAGATACGACATGATCCTTACTTTACTGTTTGTTCAGAAGCCAAGAACCAGGTGCAACAGCTGTCTCACAATTTTTAATTTTTTTTTATTAAATAAATTGTTTTGCCTTTGGATGAGTAAGATCTCTTTTCCACAATAGGCCTCCTTCTTGTTGAGCAGGCTGATAGGAATCTTTGTGTAAGGGAAACAAGTTGCTTTGAATTTTAGGCTTTTCTCCCAAATTCATGGTTGAGGAATTGGCAAGCAACAGACATCCCCATTTTCACCCTCCAATGCGTGCACACACACAAACACATGCACACATGCACACACCAGAACACAAGAATTTTCGATACATTCAGAGAAAATCTGCATTTTTACAGGGAAAACTAACTCCTGTTCCCACCTAAGTAAGGAAGGGAAATAATGAAGGGCACTTGTTGGAGATGTTCCACAATTGTCTCTCATTCGATCAGTGTGTGTATTCTGCATCTATGAATTTCCAAACGAGTATGCCCCATTTGGCTTGTATTCCTGAAACCACCTAATACTTTCCAATTTCCATGGCAGGCTTCTCCTTTACTTCCCTTCTCAGTTAATAGACTGTATCCTCTGGGATTCTTGACTTTTAATATAATTAAACTCATCTGTATGTTTCTTTCTTTTTTTTTTATAAACATATATTTTTATCCCCAGGGGTACAGGTCTGTGAATCACCAGGTTTACACACTTCACAGCACTCACCAAAGCACATACCCTCCCCAATGTCCATAACCCCACCCCCTTCTCCCAAACCCCCTCCCCCCAGCAACCCTCAGTTTGTTTTGTGAGATTAAGAGTCACTTATGGTTTGTCTCCCTCCCAATCCCATCTTGTTTCATTGATTCTTCTCCTACCCACTTAAGCCCCCATGTTGCCTCACCACTTCCTCATAGCAGGGAGATAATATGATAGTTGTCTTTCTCTGCTTGACTTATTTCACTAAGCATGATACGCTCTAGTTCCATCCATGTTGTCGCAAATGGCAAGATTTCATTTCTTTTGATGGCTGCATAGTATTCCATTGTGTATATATACCACACCTTCTTGATCCATTCATCTGTTGATGGACATCTAGGTTCTTTCCATAGTTTGGCTATTGTGGATATTGCTGCTATAAACATATGTTTCTTATAATTCTTGATCCTCACTGGGGACTCAAATCCAGACTTTTGTGGCAATGCTTTCCCTTTGCCATAACTTTATTAGACATGTAGCCCTGCCTAAATGATGCAGCTAATAGATCCTGGTTTGAACATTATATGAATGGCAATATTCTGTATGAGTCTTTCTGTTACTTGGTTTTTTTGACCAAAATTGAGTTTCATAGATTTATACTTACTTTGTGAACTGGTTTTCATTTATTTACTTGTTTATAGAATTCCATATGCAATAATTAATTTATAAATATATGTGTGTATGCATGCACACATTATATATATGTCAGTATCTTCCAAATTTACATCTATATCTATTCTTATCTACATGCTGATGCACATGATATATAGGTATAACGCAATCCCACTAGAAAGCTCAAACATCTTGAGGGAATTTGGCAAGTTGATTTAAATTTTATTTGCAGTGTAATGTGCCAAGTAAACTCTTAGAAAATCATATGTTGGGAGCAAACTATAGCAATTAAGGCATTATATTAGGAATGTAAAGACAGATATCAACCAATCTTATAGAAGATAGTGAAAAAATTAAAATTAAGATGTCTAAAAAAATGAAAGAAGAAGATAGTGAAAAGCCCTGAAAGAGATACATACAACACAGCAAGAAGAGATCACCCAGCAGATCAGCAGATCACTGGGGGAGGTAAGTGGAGGTAGATGAAAACAATCTTTTCAATAAATGGTAATGGATCACTGGGAGTCCATTTTTTAAAAATAAAAGAAATTGCATGTCCTTAAAATACACACACACACACACACACACAGCTCACAAAATTTCCATGAGTATTAAAAAAATTTAATGTGAAGAGGAATCTTACACAACGTTTAGTTAATAAAAAAGAAGTGTACAGATCTTATTGGCCCTGAGAATGAGCCACTTTAAGTCCTTGATCATGGATTACGTCTCTACAAAACAGGGCTGTAGCTTAAGTATGACTCTTAGTTTTTTAAAAAATGTTATCCTGAAAGGGCCTCTTCACTAATAGAAATCAGTAATTTAGCATATGAAAAAGGAATAACAAAATGTATTTTTTTCTGCAACATAGGGTAAAAATTTCCTGTTGTATTTATGGGATGGAATCATAAAGTTCAAGGCATAAAATGTTAAATCTCTCTATAATCTGCAAAGCAATAAACTTGACTATTTTTATTTGCACCTGTAGGGATATAGTAAGTGTATATCCACTGAGAAACATGTTAACTGCTTCAGAGCTATAGGATATTCCCTAGAGAATAATGAATCCTATGCAGAAACAAAGCAAAGGATCCATGAATAATACCCAGAAATACAAAATGTGGAAATATAGAAGATAAACTTAGCAGCCATGACCACCAAAGAACTATTCTTTCTAATTTATAGTGCAGTGCTATAATATAGATGTTTGTTACTTGAAGAACTAAACAAGATAGCCTTTGTATCAATTAACAATATTTCCTATGAGCTGATAAAAATTGTTTCAAAGAATCTATGGTCATTTATTAAATAGGATTTTTTTATGTTGGACAGTTATTTGTTTTAAGAAGGATAAAAATTTTAATAAATTCTAATTAACAAAGAACATTCAAAAAATAAAAACAACTTGATCCATTCATCTGTTGATGGACATCTAGGTTCTTTCCATAGTTTGGCTATTGTGGACATTGCTGCTATAAACATTCGGGTGCACGTGCCCCTTTGGATCACTACGTTTGTATCTTTAGGGTAAATACCCAATAGTGCAATTGCTGGGTCATAGGGCAGTTCTATTTTCAACATTTTGAGGAACCTCCATGCTGTTTTCCAGAGTGGCTGCACCAGCTTGCATTCCCACCAACAGTGTAGTACCCCTGGGGATAAAAATATATGTTTATAAAAAATAAAAAATTAAAAAAAATAAAAATAAAAACAACTAAAATGTTTTGCATTGTGAAAATTCTAAAATTGCTTGCTAAATGCAGGAATGAGGACAGTGCTACATCCAAGTCTTAGCTTCATCTCTAATATCTTCTATGAATTCAAGCAAATTACTTAAATTTTGAGAACATTGATTTTTCCCAAATGTAAGACAAAGAAGATATAGTGTTAACCAAAAGATAGGAGAGCTTTGATCCCTTGATAGTGTAACATATTAACATAATAAAGAAATTAACTGGCATTCTAGTTTAGATCTCACGGCCCGTGATCTTGGTTAATGCAAGTCTACCAGTGAGGGAGTGACTGTTTGAGCGCTAATGAGTCAGATTCCTGAAACTACTTCCCCTGGAAAGAGCACTGTGTATCATTGCTCCTCAATTAAAGACCCATCAAATGCCTACCAAAAAAAAAGGAATATATATATATATATATAAAATTATGTGACCAGTATAGTGGTAAAATTCATAGCAACATTCTCTATAAAGTTCATTTTCACTTTGGCTATGCACAAAATTAGTTACCAGAGCACAATAAACCTTCCAGATCTAAGATGCAGAGCCACCAAATGGGGAAGGTGAAGATTTCTAGAAAGAACTATTGAAAGCTTACATTTTTTGCTTCTTTTAAAAGTCTCAGGTTGAAACATTAGTCTTTCACCATGAAATATAATATGAACTTAAGGATTTGAATATATACCTATAACGAATTGAGGAAAGTCTCTTCTGTTGCTGGTTCACTGAAAGATTTTATCCTGAATTTGAGTTCTGTCAAATATTTTTTTCCCCATATGTTAAGGTCATATAATTTATTCCTTTATTAATATGATGTATAATATTAACTGATGTTGGGATGTTATAATTACTTTGTATTTCAATGATAAACCCAGCTTGCTTATGTCGCATTGTTCTTTTATATATATACTGCTGAATTAAACTGGTTAATGTTTTATTAAGAAACTAGATCTATAGGGGCGCCTGGGTGGCTCAGTGGGTTAAGCCTCTGCCTTTGGTTCAGGTCATGATTTCAGGGTCCTGGATCCAGCCCCACAACTGGTTCTCTGCACAGCGGGGAGTCTGCTTCCCCCTCTCTCTCCACCTACTTGTGGTCTCTGCCTGTCAAATCAATAAATAAAATCTTAAAAAAGAAAGAAAGAAACTAGATCTACACTTATAAGGAATATTGGTTAACAAGACTTTTGATGCTATTGTAATTTTTAAAAGATTTAATTTATTTATTTGAAAGAGAAAGAGCAGGAGCGGGAAGGGACAGAGGAAGAGGGGAGATAGAATCTCAAGCACACTCTGCATTGAGCACAGCCCCTGACCAGGGCTGGAGATCATGACCTGAGCCAAAACCAAGAGTCAGATGCTTAATCGACTGTGCCACCCAGGTGCCCCTTGATGTTATTTTATTTTGTTTCTTGAATGACACTGACTTAAGTATCAGCATAATACTCATATAATGAGTTGGTGAACGTTCTTTTTTCCTTTATTTTCTCAAAATTTTTAAAAAATCAATATTATTTCTCCTTTCAATGTTTGATACTATTTACTACTGAATCCCCTTGAATGTGAATTTTTCTTGTCGGATATTTTAATTACTAATTCAACTTCCTTACTTGATTTAGATTTGTTGAGATGTTCCATAACTTCTTGCGTTAGTTTTGGTAATTTGTATTTTTTAAGCAATTGGTGCATTTCACTCATTGTCAAATTTATTGACACATTCATAGATTTTCCCCTTGTTATGCTTTTAATCCCTTAAAATCTGTAAAATTGACTCCTCTTTCAATCTTGGTACTGTATTCTCGCTCTCTCTCTTAAATCAATCTAGCTAAAGTTTTATCAATATATTTGTTCTTTGGAAAGGGCCAATTCTGGACTATTCATCTTTTTCCATTCTTTTTCTATATTCTATATCAGAGTCAACAAACTTCAAGGTAAAGGACAAATTCATCCTTCTGTCCATTTTCTAAATAAAGTTGTATTCAAACAAAACCATGACCATTTATGTATATATCATCTATGTCTCATTTTGCATTTCAGCAGCAAAACTGAGTAGCTGTGACAGAGGCTGCAAGGTTCTTAAAGTTTAAAATATTTATTGTGTGGATCTTTCTAGAAGAAGTGATCTGACCTTTGTTTGACATCCTGATACCCACTCTCATCTTCACTATTTCCTATCTTGTAGATGTGGGTTTAATTGGCTTTTATTTTTCTAGTTCATACAGATTGAAACAGAGCTTTGGTATGTTTCCTTTTTTTTTTTTTTTGATAAAATCATTTAAAAGGCTATAAATTTTCCTGTAAGCATTATTTTAGGTGTATCTCACACATTTTGGCTTACATTTTTACATAATTCAATATTTTTTCATTTTAGGGTGATTTCAAGTGTGAAACATATTACTTAACAGTACAATGTCAATTTCTATACATTTAGGGGTTTTCCAGATGTTTTTCTGCTAGATTTCTAACTTAATCCTGTTGGGGTTAGAAAATACCCTCTTTATTATTTCAGTTGTTTTAAATTGATTAAGACTGATTTTATTGCAAGAATATTATCTATTCTGGTGAATGTTTTCATGTGCTTTTGAAAAGAATATGTATTTTGCTCTCGTTGAGTGGTGGGGTCTCCATATGTAAGTCAGGTCAAGTTGGTTGATGGTGCTGCTCAGGTCTTCTGTACCTTACCTATTTTGTCTATTTCTTCTATTCATAATTTAGTACAAAATAGTGAAAATTCCAACTACTTTTTATTTATTTATTTACCCTTTCAATTTTGGATTTAAGCATTTTGTAGTTCTGTTTTTTAGTATAAATACATTCATGATTGTTAGATCCTCCTGTTGTATTACCTGTTTTATAATTTTTAAATGTCCCTAATTTGTTTCTGATAGTCCTCATCTTAGATGATTTAGGGCTGATATTAATACAGCAACTTTACCTGTCATATGTTAATTTCTTGTATCATATATATATATATTCTTTACCTTTAAACATTTTGGCCTTTTGAGCTCAAATGAATCTTTCTTTCACAGCATGTTATCAAATCTTGTTTTTGTGCATTTGATGGTCTCTGTCTTTTGATAGATTGCTTACTCTAACACATTTAATGTGACTGTCCATATGACTGGACTTAAGTCTACCATTTTGCTATTTGCTTCTACATGTCTCTTTTTTGTATTTGTCCTCAGTCCCCTCTTTACTGTGTGTTTTTTGTGTTCATGCTTAGTTCCTCCTTCACTGCTGTCTTTTGTGTTAAACATTTTTTTGTATAACATCTTATTTTCTTTGCTGACACCTTAGCTTATTTCTTTATGAACTTCTTAGCTTATTTCTTTGCATTATGGTTGTCTAGGAATTACAATAATCATCTTTAACTCATTACACTCTACTTCAAGTTAATACTTACTTCTGATAAATTATAGAAACTTTACACAAGAATAGTGCCATGTCTCCTTTTAATATTATTGCTATATATATGTAGTACATCTATACATACTGTAAACTCAGCAGTACAGTGTGGTAAAATTTTCTTTCAACAGTTATTTCTTTTGAAAGTGCATATGACATATAATTTAGTGCATATGATACACATATATAATTACATATTTCCCAAGTATTTACCATTTCTGATGTCTATTGTTCCTTTTGTAAATTTGTATTATCCTCTTGCATCATTTCTTTTCAGCCTGATGGAATTTCTTTAGCATTTTCTTCTAATCCAGGTCCGCCACCAGTGAATTTTCATAATTTTTGTTTATTTATTTTTTGCCTTAAATTTGTCTTCACTTACGAAGCAAAGTTTCACAGGGTATGCAAACCTTGGGTGAGAGTTTTTGTTCCTGGTTTCTACATGTCTAATAATTTGTGATTCAAAACTGTACATTTTAACTTACGTATTTCAATGTTACTAAATTTTGTTTTGTTCTTATGAGGCTTGTTTTTTGTTATTGTTTTAGCAGGTAATTAATTTGCATAGACTCAAACTCTGAAATTTCTTTCTCCCGTTATGTGGAGCTGATGCTATCTCAACATAGACTGTATTGTTTTGTTTTGTTTGAGATTATATATATCTGGGCCTGGCTATCTAGGGGCTTCCCTCTGTGTGTTTTATCAATCAATGATTTGCAGAGATTATTCTCATACACCTGAATTCTATAAGATCACTTTGTGTCCTCTGATCTTGTGTGGGTTAAAGGTGCACATTGAAAAGTACCATAAATTTCAAATACCTATCATTTACATTGACGTGGATGGAACTGGAGGGTATTATGCTAAATGAAATAAGTCAGTCAAAGAAAGGCAATTATCATATGGTTTCACTCATATGTGGAATATAAGAAGTAGCATAGAGGATCATAGGGGAAGGGAGGGAACACTGAATGGGAAGAAATCAGAGAGGGAGACAAACCTCCAGGAAACAAACTGAGGGTTGTAGAAAGGAAGGTGGGTAGGATGGGGTAACTTGTGACAGGTATTAAGGAGGGCACATGATATCATGAGCACTGGGTGTTATATCCAAATACTGAATGAATCATTGAACACTACAAAAACTAATGATGTACTACATATTGGCTAGTTGAATTTAAAGGGAAAAATAAAGGAAAAAAAGGTGCAGCAAAATTGCAAGTTTAGGAGGCTTTCAATTTTTGCTAATCTCCCTAACATCGTTTAGTAATCAGTGAGGAATGTGTGGAAGGTATACTCAGGCTTTCAATGATTCTCTCGCTTCCAAAAACGTCCTCAGGGAAGAGTGTTATAAATACTGCTCATATACAATGCTCTAGCAATTTTCCATGAGTAAACACTTTTCAAGTTGTTGCCTACCTTTGGATGTTTCTTAAAAAGTTTGCTTTTAATAATTTTGTTTTATTTTGTCTCTGTTCTCTGTGGAGGGAAATATTCTAAACTCCTTATGCTGTCTTTATCATATGGACAATCTCATGCATTATAATTTTAATTTCTATTATTACATAAATCAAATCTATGCTTTCCAGAATTTCTTTACTATGTTAATTTCAGTTCTCTGGTAAAATTCTGAATATGGTCAAAAATTTATTGTACATATTAAGAATAATATTTTCATATTCATATTTATAACTCTTAATGTAATCATCTGTGGATCTATGTGTCTATTTTCTATTTTTTCTTTTGGTCCTTTTTTAGAACATGCCTCTTAGTTTTTTCCTAAAAAATAAGTGAGATATTTTGTGTAAAAAGGTATAACGATTTAGAGAAGTTCACTATTCTGGTAGATCAAAGAAGAAGAATCATCTTAATCAAATCAGGAACTAACAGAAACTGCTGGACTGCAGTTTTCATAAAACACTATTTACTCTGCTGCTGTAGGAAAGACCTTCAGGATTTCCAACTCTGTGGAATTTGCTATTGAAGGACCCCAGGTCAGAACTATAGTATAGCCTATAAGTTTTAACATTCTTTTTATAACCAGCTTATGCTAACTAAGAAACTGTGGCCAGCTGACCATAGATAAGGGAGTCAGCAAGCAGCATAACAGGATAACGAATAGCAAAAATCTGTGTTTAACCCAGCTGTTTCTGGCTTCTGTATAATAATGCTTCTAATGCTTTGCTAAGAAATGAAAAATTGCTTAAACCCTCGTTCACTGTGTAATCAAATAAAGTTATACCCTTCCCCTGTTAAGAATTTCCCCTACTACTAAGTAAAATTGATAAGGGTTGCCTCCCGTACCAAGGCCAGAGACGCAACCCGTACCAAGGCCGGAGACGTACGGTTCAGCACGTATACAGATAAAGGTTAGAAACATGCAATTCAACACGTACCCTCTACTGTACACTACCTGAACGGTGACTGGCCAGAATGTATGGTTGGTTTTAAAGGATTGGCTACCTATGTGTAGGCCTTACTGTAATGCTTTGAAATTACTGGCTAGAAAAGTGAGGGCTCTGATGTAATGGACTGTAAAATTCTATATTAAGGGACTCCCGAAACAGATCGGGGCTCTCAGACACTGACCCATCCCTCGCGGATTTCGTGGTCAAGTGTCCCTGGGAGTCCGAGCATGCCCGAATAAAATCCTCTTGCTTATTGCATCCAGTGGTCTGTGAGTGCGTCCTTGGGTACGGGTCCTCTAGGGTCTTTCACTATGGATTCTCTTCCTTGTAAATTCTACCTTCCAATGTTGGAGTTCTCCAACATGGAAAACTGGTGGAACGTCTATTCTAATTTGTCAAAGTCTCCTCATCTAGCTTTACTGCAGAGTTTTTGAGTTTCTATGTATAGCTCCTTGGCCTTACTTTTATTATTTTTTTAATTTTATTTATTTTCAGCATAACAGTATTCATTATTTTTTGCACCACACCCAGTGCTCCATGCAATCCGTGCCCTCTATAATACCCACCACCTGGTACCCCGACCTCCCAACCCCCGCCCCTTCAAAGCCTCAGATTGTTTTTCAGAATCCATAGTCTCTCATGGTCTTACTTTTAGAGTAAAGACTTGCAGGGAAACCAGTTGAGAACCTATGAAATTTATTACAATCCCGCTTTCTTATATATCCTGAACTTCAACTTTAGTTTTGTCAGTGTTGGGAAACTGCTAAAAACTTCACTCTGGTTTTCGGTGGTTTTCCATCTAACTTTCTAGTCTTTTGCCCTTTGCAGTTTAAAAATTTAATAAGTCCTTCAAGCTAAAACTGCCAGTGTCAATATTTGAGCATTATTATTTGTTTACTGCAGCATACAGAAGCTTGCTTTGGTGGTGAGAGGGGAGCTTGCCAGTTTACCTACAAGATGTCTCATTGATTGAATGACTATATCTTTTGATATATTGTATAAATTTCATTTGACCTTTTTTTAATTTATTTATTTTCAGAAAAACAGTATTCATTATTTTTTCACCACACCCAGTGCCCGATGCAATCTGCGCCCTCTATAATACCCACCACCTGGTACCCCAGCCTCCCACTCCCCCGCCACTTCAAACCCCTCAGATTGTTTTTCAGAGTCCATAGTCTCTCATTTGAACTTTTAAAGGGAGTCTGTGCATGTGCATGCCCAGATTTAAGAGAGGTCCTTTTTTATATTAAGCTGTTCATTATCTAACATTTTGATTTGGGGACAAAGGAAAAGCAAGACTATTTCCTCTAATTTTAAGAACAGAGACAGTTGGAAGTGTGTGATGTGGTTTTTATTCCTGTCAAAAATGAGATAGGAACCATGGTGAAGACAGAAGTATGGTGGTGATTCCCCATGTAGAAAGTGTTTTCTTTTCCATGTTCATTATTGTAGTTCCTCCTTAAGTGGGGCACAGACCAAAACTGCTTTCATTATCTTGTTGATAGGACTCTTTCCTGATTTCTGGGCTTGATACAGATTTTGTTCAATTTACCTTTGTTGTAATTTTCCCTTGGGAAGTCATGAAGTAGGGAAATAAATGCATGGGCTCAATAATCTAACCTTTCAATAAATGTCCATTTTTAAAACAAAATTTATACACTAATAAAACAATGATGAATGTATTTAAAATTCTCTAAGAAAAAAGCACTGGGTAGATTTATTTTATTACCTGCAATATTCTTCTTTTCTAGAGAAAAATGATTAGCTCTGAATTCAACTGTAATCTAATTCAATTATACCTAAAGCCAAACAATTTGTTTCAAAGCCTTACAAATTATGCCTTTTTGACATTACCAGTACCAGCCTCTTAAAAAAGGCATTTTACCTTCTTTTTGACACTGCTTTATTCCACACCAATTACAAATGATGCAGCTTCAATAAGTTTTTAAAAGCTCAAATGTACTATGAAATGATGCAGAACAGAAATTAAAATTCATGTATTAATTTTCTTTTTTATTTCTAATACTATTTATTCCCATATGGTGTGGTACAGAGATCCTAACATAAATAATCTGAAGATATTTTTTTCTCTATTCAATGACTCTTCATTCTCTATCTAATGACCATTTATTATGCTGGCAAATAATATCAAAAGTCAAATATTGTAGAATATGATATTTCTATACAACTATCAGCATCACATTCATCTCTACAGTAAATTCAATGAATCTCTTTCCCTCGACTGCTCAGGAATAGTGAGGGTTTAGGTAATGGCCAAAGAAAAACAACTGGGCTATTGAATGAGAAAGAGTTGATTTAATTGGGAAAACAATGAAAAGCTAATTTCAGTGCCCTGTGGAATAGTTTCATTGGAGGCCTTTCTTTGGATTTTGGCATCCACGGATGCCTCTCCTTGTAGTGTCCTTTTCTTTGGTGAAGCTGGTGCTATAAGAAAATATATGAGACTCCACACAGAAGAAATATCAAGTTCTCCTCCTTCCCTAACATATTTATGAGGCTAAATGATTATTTCTAATGAAATTATATTTTAAAAAATCACACTAATTTTACTATGAGAACTTCCCTTGACCATCATATTGATTCTACCAAGACCAAAAAACATGGGGTCATGAGAACTAATTTTACTAAAGAAATAAGCAAACTTCCTTTTACTTTCTGCTGTTGATATTTGTTCCTTTCCCAGAAAACACTCCTCTACCTTCCTCTAGTAGGAGTTATCCTCTCTCCTATGATATAACCATGCTATGTGATATAGAAAGGACTAACTTCACCCCCTGCCAACTGCACAACAGTAGGAATGTGGCTTTGGTCCCATTAATCAGAGTGTCCAAATCCTTAGACCAAAGAATGGTTAAGCAATAGAAATGTCATCAAAAAGAGGCAAACGGGAGCTCTTCCATCGAAGATATTCCATTGCTATGAAGGAAGGAGATATTTTGGTGTCAAGGTTGAGATGCTATTAGGATCAAATTCGCAGGATGCCAAGAACTATCATGCATATTACATAGTGAAACCTTGTCTGAAAGATGAAGGTGCAGGGCTTTAATGATGTCGTTTAACTCCCTGTATCAAACAAATCCTGAAGCTAATAAATATTGGAAATTTTGATTATTTGGGGCCCCCAAAAATAGATCTCTTCTAAAACTAAGCCAGTTTAGATTACCTAATTCTCTTACTTAAAGTAGACAAGTCAGCCTTGAATTTGTGGCAAAAAACATATACAGGGGGGATCCAAAGTAAAGTGCAGCAGGTTTCTGTAATTGATTATATTCAATTTTCCACATAGCAGAGAGATGGACCTTTTGAAAATATAATTCCATTCATGTTATTTCCCCTCTTAACACTTCCAAATTCTTCTCATTGACATTAAAATAAGATCCAGTCTTTCTTCAAGTCTTCCCTATCACTGCTGTCATGTTAATCCAGCTTTCTCTCTGTATAGTTTTTTGTGTGTGTTCATTCATTCCTAACTCAGGACCTATAGGATTGCTTCCAGTTATTTTCATGATCCCTTTGGTTTTGGAGAGTTTAGCTCAACTTTGACTTCACCACAAATTTATCTTTGAGGGCCCTATATCTAAAACAACCAACAAATTTTTTAAGCGAGATTGACCTTTACTTATTTGTTTTGGCAGATTGACCTCTTACTTTATTTCTACATATCATTTTTACATTATAAAATTGTCTTTTTAAAAAGAAATTATGTCATTCACTTATTTAACTCTATTTGCCCACATATGAATGTGAGTTCCATGAGACCAGAGACTTCATGAATTTTGCTCATTGCAATATACTTGGAAGTTACAGCAGTGTCTACTACAAAGACACACTAAATTCAAAATTATTGAATGGATACGTGTTTAAATAACACGTCCTTATTTTTGCTCAGAAATATTCTATCACTGTAACTTCATTTCTTTGTAAGTGTTTCTGGTTGCTTTCAGGACTTCTTCTGCCTCCATGGTTTCCCTACTATGTGTTTAGTCATAAGTTTCTTTCTGGGCTAACGTCTCAATAATTGTGATAAATTTGAAACTAGTAATTTTCAAAGTAAAACCTCTTCTCAATTTGAGGATGCCAATGTCATTCTATCTACCAAGTCTCTGTGGTAATTTTATTAGTACTCTTATATTTGGATCTCTTTGCTGCATTCAGGATACATTTTATATATATAATATAATGCCATACTATATATGTATATCTCTATTGTATATAAGAGAATATAATAATGTTAATAATTAATAATAATACATATAATGTAACATTATATATGTACATATATGTAACTGTTTAATCTCTTGATTTTATTATTTACATTTTATTATTTTATTTTATTATTTACATTTAAATTTTATTATTTACATTTTATTATTTACATTTAATTTTAATTAAATTAAAATTTTAATTAAATTTTATTTAATTTTATTAGTTACTATTATTTTATTATTTACTATTATTTTATTATTTATTATTTAATTTTATTATTTACTATTTTATTATTTATTATTTATTTATTTTATTTATTATTTATTAATTTTATTATTTACATTTAAACCTTCCATTTGTTCACTAAAATCTATATTTTTAAGATTTTATTTATTTATTTAACGGAAAAAGACACAGCGAGAGAGTGAACAGAAGAGGGGGAGTGGGAGAGGGTGAAGCAGACTTCCTGCTGAGCAAATGTGGGGCTCGATCACAGGCCCCTGGATCATGACCTAAGCCGAAGGCAAACATTTAATGACTGAGCCACCCAAGTTCCCCTAAAGTCTATTTTTCTGATGATTTCCCTGCATAATTTTATTTATTTCCTTAAGCTTTCCATACCCAAAGGTTTTATATTTTAACTGTGGAAATTCTAGTATCTACAGTCCTTGAGGATTTAACTCTGTTTTTGCTTGTTTCCGTTGCTTATAATGGTCCTTGGCCTTCTATGCATTGGTGTTCTTTCTGCAGTCATGTCATGTTATCTGACGTAGTCTTATTGGCTGCTAACTGAAGATGTCCATGGAGAATTTATCCTCTTCAGTGGATCTACTTCTAACAGTAGACCAGGGTGTACAGGTCAATCTCACTTAATCATAAAATAGATAACATAAAATAGATTATGTTACAGAGACAAACCAAAATTATCAGTGGTTTAATTTTAAAAAGTTTACTTCTCCTTTATACTATAAGTCTGTTGTATGTTTTCTGGGACATCTGCTCTGCTTTATCCTCATTGGGGGACTCAGAGAGATAAGCTAGTCTCTCTTTGAAATATTGTTGTCATTGTAGACAGAGAAAAAGAAAACTCTTAGGTATATAAATGCACCTGCACAAAACTGACACTCCAACATTTCCACAAAAATCATGACCCAAAACCAGAAACATGTTTTCCTTGCCCTAAACCACAGAAAGCCAAAAACAGTGGTCTCACCAATGACTATCACTAAGGTACCCCATTAGTTTACAACCTTCTCAGGAGCTTCCCAGATACAATCTGAATAGAAGGCAGGGAGAGCCAAAAGTTGTGGGCAGCTCCTGATTGGCAAGTTTAATAAGCAAGGGATTTTACATACGAAGCTTGCAAGATGAGTAGAT
The DNA here is from genome assembly GCF_022355385.1 of Mustela nigripes. Lineage (NCBI taxonomy): Eukaryota > Metazoa > Chordata > Mammalia > Carnivora > Mustelidae > Mustela > Mustela nigripes. Next base: position 145,521,803 of record NC_081560.1, on the reverse strand, counting down.
TTCCTCATCACCTACAAGAATCTTAGAAATTTAAATACAGTACTTAACTGGTTTCAGTCACATACCCAGTCCAGATACCCTCAATACTACATTTCCATCTCAAGGCTCTATCCTTGGAGCAACTTCTGGGAGCAGGAAAGTCAAGCAGAACCCACATGCCAGGTCAGGGAGGCAGTGGGGAGCCTCCAAGCTCCTGGGTCAACTGGCAGTCAGGTCCTTTGTGACCTTCTCCAAGAGCTCTGCAAGCCCAGAAACACTTTAGACCCTCAAATTTCAATGACTTGTCCTTTTGCTGATCCAGAAATTCCTGCTCTGTCTGCTTCTGATGTTCCCCAGCTCCAAACATCTGGATCCCTGCATTTTCAGGTCATATTCCTATTATCCATACTTCCAGGTCTTGGTTATTCCCACCTGTCTTGGAGTACTTCCTGTTAGGGTCCTGGCCACAGAACCCCCTGAGTCCTGATACCCAATCACAATCTCTCCTCTCCAAGTTCAACCTCATTTCTGGGTTTCTTTGTTTATGAGGCCTATAGAAATTTCCTCTTCTTCTTATGAAAATGACTTCACATACCAAGAAGTAAGGCATAGAATGACTGAGTCAGATATAAACATCTGATTCGTATCCCAAAGTTCTCCTAATACTTAGTGAAGGACCTGAGAACTGACTCAAGGTATTTTATTTATTTTGTTTGATTTTTTTTTTGCTTATTTTTAATTCTACACTTACTACTCTTTCCTTTTTATTACACTGATGTTAATATAATATTTTATACTTCCTTCAGGTATAATATGCTTTGATTTGTTCCCTCAAAATTAATATTTCAAGTTGTTTCAAGGAATCATGTAATCTAAAGTTTTAGATTACTTGTTGATATTTATGTCACTTTCCCTTAATACTTCTTAATGCCTCTTAATATTATATGTCTCTTTGCTCTGAATAAGGGATAAACACTTTTGATTTTTGTCTCCTATATCTTCAAAAAGAGCTAGAGAAATATGCCCAAAAATTATGTTTCACTCTTGTTATCTGGACCTTCTCCATTTAAATATCTACAATTTTTTTCTTTCTTCTTACTTTGTTGCAAACATTTGAAAAACTCCAGCTATTCATTCTTTTGTGGGACATATAGTTAGAAGTCTCCTTTCCCTCAGTGCATTATGCCCTCCACAATTCTGAGGACAAGATCACTCAGGATGTATTGTGAAATAATATATAATTATGTCAAGGTTACATAGCACTTAATGTCAACTTCTTCTACATTGGACCTAAAGGGACAGGTTCTTTTATTGCTCCTCCAATGATGGATTGAGAAATGATCCAAGACTTGAAGAGCTACAGAAACCTCAGGAAAAATAGAAAAGTCTCCAACAAACAAAAACATAAGCAACAGTATTGTAAACATTTTACAAAAAAAAAAACCCAATTATGAAAAAAAATGAAAGAAAACTAATTTACACAATCATGTCCCAGTAACATTTTTTATGTGTATCCTATGTATACTACAAAATGACTTCAGCTGCAAATTAGAAGCTGTAGCAAGTCAAAGGGCTAAAACAGAAGGAAGAGTGAGTATCTTATGTAGTAAGGTCCAAAAGAAGACAGCACCTCCCAAACTAATTATTCACTGATTCTAAGTAGATACTGTTCCTCTTCTCTGGCAATCTTCAACACATTGGCTTGGCTCTCCTCAGAGTTGCAAAGTAGCTACAGGGGTTTCTAACATAACATGCAAGCACAAAAGGGTTAAATTAAAAATGAGGGATTCTTTCATTCTTTTAAGGACAAAGAAAACATTTTCTAAAACCTCTAGGTACTCTCTCATTTATTTATTAGAATTGAGTCACACATCAACCCCAAAGAAATCACTAGAAAGGGAAGTGAGATGATTGTGCTTAAGTCATTGAAGTACATTGCTGTTGGTGGATAAACTACCTGGAAAAAAAAAAGGAAAGGCTCTGGCAAAAGAAGAAAGGAAGGATGGAATAGATACTGCCATTCCATCTTCTATGTCCTTCTAGGTTTCCTACATTCAAGCAGAGTCTTGTTTTCTATCCTTGAAGTCTCTCTCTCTCTCTCTCTCTCTCTCTCTCTCTTTTTTTTAATAGCATAAACATGTCTCCATGTTTATATAATGGCTGCACACAATTATATGAAGTTTCAAAATTTATTGAAACAATTTCCTATTTAAGTTGATGTTCTTTTAATAAACATTGAGTTGACACCCTACTATGCACCAACTGTAACACCCACAGACAAAAATAAAGAATAAATGCTGAATAGATAGATAGATGATAGATAGATAGATAGATAGATAGATAGAGTAATATTGGAACTTTCCTTCCAGAACACCAGTGCATAGGAATTAAGTGTATAATGTATAATAAATTTATACTTATTTTCATCTGAGTTCAGAACTAGATGTATCCCTACATTTTGCTATGTGTTGTTATCATTTTTCTCTAATTAGTAAAGAGGCTATAATTGCAGTTTTGATTTCCTCTTTGACACATGATATTTAGAAGATTTTTTAATTACTGTGTTATTGCTTTTCAATGTTAGTTAAACATTTTTTTTCTATTTATTTTTAGTCTTATTACTGGAAGTCTAGAAGCAGAAAAAATGGCCTGGACAATTTATAATTTGAAGATTTTATTGACATTTCCTTTGTGGCCTAACATATGTTAATCTTGAAATTATCAACTGATACAGAGAAAAGTGTGCATTTTTCATAGTGTGTATAATGCTTAATTAAATATGGCAGGTTAAACTTCATTTGAATGGAATTTAAATCTTTTATACTTTATTTTATATTTTTTGAAACTTAATTTGAAAAATTTGGGAAAGTTCTGCATTACATATTTTGATATAATTTTTGAACACCTAGAGATTCTCAAGTTATAGCTTTATTGTCAATGGTACTCTGTAGTAAATAAAATAATTGACTTTGTCCTGTTTAATGTTTCCAGCTTTGGATTCCATATGGTCTGTTTTTATAGAGGTTTAGAAAAGGTCTCAATGGGAAATGGAGTGTACATCACTCCCTTTGGATCTTGATGGACTTTCCACTGCTTCAAGCAATAGAATTCGATATAAATGATACTATGTTACTCCTTTATTTTTTCAAAGATTGTATTTATTTATTTGCGAGAGAGAGCCCATGTACATGCATGCACAAGTGACGGTGGAGGGCAGAGGGAGATGGAGAGACAGACTTCTTCCTGAGCAGGGAGCCCACCAGAGGGCTCCATCCCAGGACCCTGGGATTGCTTAATGACTGAACCACCCAGGCGCCCTGATATCATCTTCTAAACTACATCATAAAAAGCCATGTAGCTTTAACCAGGTTCTCAAAATGTTTCTTTTTGGCACTCTCCCTCTCATAATCCAATAATCCTACTGGAAGAAGTCTGAGCCAAATAGAGAGATCACTTATGGGCCCACCAGTAGTAGTCCCAATTGAGTCTGGTCTTCCAATCTGCTCTGCAGGTGTAAGTGAAGGAGCTTCCAGGTGACGTGTCTGTCCCAGGCATGTGAATGACATTGAGGCATTCAGGTCTTCCAGCAGATGTCCCAGACGTTATGGAGTGCAGGCAAGTCATCTATCTCTGTTATGCATTGGGATTCCTGATCTCAGAATCTGCAAAAAAAAAAAAAAATCCCCCAAATACTTATTGCTTTTATGCCACTAAGTTCAATAGTGAAGGCATAGACACTAATCTTAGAAAACTTGCTTTATTATTGCTTATACATGCTTCATAAAATGTATTTACTCTATTATAATTAATGTTTTATCATTTTAGGCATATCTTTCTAGAACTTCCTAGAGCTGCTTACCTTCTTAAAATTGTTATAAATTCTCTGTTTTAAGTACAATAGGTCAGATTTTGTACATGATAATGTATTTAATGCAGCTACATCAATTTTAATTGATACGCATTATTTTGGGACTCATACTTTTTCTTACATTTATTTAATCTTGCTTTTGCTCAAAGCTCTTTGAAATATGTCCTGTTCACCTTTGTTTTATTCAGAATTTTGGTGATGGTATTGTACATCTACATCATTTTCAGGGTGTCTTCATTCTCCACCTGCTCTAAAAATATGATCTGTGCTTGCCAGATGTTGACAGTAACTTCTGTCTTTGTTTTGATGTGGTGGTTTAGGTGATCCTAAAGGCACAGATGGTCATGATCTTCCACCACTTTCTAGTCCAGAAAAGCTATAATTGGTGTGACTAAAAATACTTTTAAAATGGGCACCTGCGTGCCTCAGTTGGTTAAACGTGTGACTCTTGATTTTGACTCAGGCCATGATCTCAGGGTTGTGAGATCAAGCCCCTGATCAGCCTCCACACTGAACATAGAGCCAGCTTAAGATTCTCATTCTCAGACAATTATCATATGATCTCTCTGATATGAGGAATTTGAGAGGCAGGGTGGGGGGTAGGGAAGGAAAAATGAAGCAAGATGGGACCAGGGAGGGAGATAAACCATAAGTGACTCTTAATCTCAGGAAACAAACGGAGGGTTGCTGGGGGGCAGGGAGGAGGCAAGGGGTGGTTGGATGACATTGGGGAGGGTATGTGCTATAGTTAGTGCTGTGAAATGTGTAAGCCTGACGATTCACAGACCTGTATCCTTGAGACAAATAATACATTATTTGTTAATAATAAAAAATAAATAGGAACTGAATGGGAAAAAAAAAAAAAGATTTTTCTTTCCCCTTTACTCCTTCCCCTTACCTGCTCATACCTGCTCTTTCTCTAGAAAGAAAGAATTATTTGTTACCTGAAGGTTATAAGTACTCTGTTTAAAACTATCTTAGGACAAAATTTTAAAGATATTTCTAGTATTTTTCTTTTCAATTTATTTTATAGTTCGGCATCTATTAATATCCATTCTTTTTTTAGTCGGTGATGGTTATTTTTATGTCCTTTCAATGCTGTTCATTTTACCAAGATATTAAAACATCATTATCATACAATTTTATATAACATTCTCTTGTGAATTACACTTTCTCATTCTCAATATTTTTTAACTAAACATTTCTCTATTGTACTGATTTATTTAAAACTAATTATTTTATATGTTCATCAATTCTATTCTTTTCATTGTTTTCTTATTTTTTTTTTTAGATTTTTATCTATTTATTTGAGAGAGAGAAAACACAAGCAGAGGGAGCGGCAGAGGGAGAGGGAGAGGCAGTCTCCCGGCTGAACAAGAAGTCTGAGGCTGCTAGAATCCAGGAGGCCCAGGATCATGACTTGAGCCAAGATAGAGGATTAATGGACTGAGCCACCCAGGTGCCCTCGGTGGGTTATTTTCTAATTAGTTGGTCTCTCTTCTTTTGTAATTCACATCTTTTGTTTCCTAGTTATTAATTCACTCTGTTTTATGATACCAGGACTTTTTTCCTTTTGTTTATAAATTTTTTTTTTACACTTGTATTATCCATGACTCTTCTCACTAGAACTCTTTATTGTCCAAGATTATTTTTAATATTTTTGCTGAGACTTTGTCTATTTTGCATCAGTCTTGCTAGGTTTATATAATGTCTGGAGGAGATTGCTGAACTTTACCTTTGATGCCACACATGCTCTCTAGATGGGCAAGACCCAGCTGGATTCAGGAGCCTTGGTCTTGCTTGCTGTATGTGGGTCTCCTGGATCACCAGCTGGAAACATGTATGTATGCAGCCATGAACTATGAATAAAATACCTCCTGATCTAGAGCAGTTTAGCCAAAGGTGCACAGAACTTTCAGGGACAAAGCTGCTTATTTGAAGCTATTTACCATTCACTTCCTGTTGGGATGCTCTTGATGACCTCCTCCAATCTCCATGTCCTTCTGGTAAGGCTTCCCTTGGACTGGCAGCAGCCTGGAGAATTTTCATACTGCCTGAGGCAGCTGTCCTGCTTAAACCTGATGTTTTCACATTATCTTTCCTCCAAGAACTTCTTAAGCAATTTTTGCATATTTAACTCCATTCTTCTCTTGAGATGCAAGCAGAGATCTAGAAGGATTACTTAATCCAGTATTAAACACAGAAGCCCTCTCTTAGGAGGGCTTCTTGCAGCCGTTTAATAGGACATATTGGTCTCAAACAATAGTTTAAGATGAGGCTGGAAGATAAGACCGCTTCTTTAGTTAAGCTCCAGGGAGTGTTTGGAAAAGCAGAGCAAATTCACAACACAGCCAGCATCCTGGGGCTGATACCCTAAATGTTATAGGATTGATTTCTGAAGATGTGGATGATCTGGGGACAGCATTGTCCTAACAAATAGGGTCTGAAGACAGCCTTGTGGAGTTGGTAGAGAGGTAGTGAGGGTGGCAATATCTGCAGCCAGTGACTCTATCAGATGGCAAGGTTGAAGCCAGGGACAACAAAGATATAAACTTAGAAGGTAACATCCCAGCAGGGGTGAAGTAAGCAGAGATGGGCAGAGTTCATTAAGCAGCCCAGAATTCAGGAGGAAGCTGGTTAGAGCCTCAATGGAGAAAGCATGGCATTATTTTGGATCAAACCAGGCTAAAGTTTAGAGTCTGGAGGTAAAATAAATGTAGAAGTCAAGGGCAGGGACAAAGTTCTATTTGCCTCAAGTTCTATATCCTTAGCTAAACTTTGCTTTCTCTAGAGCTACACCATGTAACAGGCACCAGCCATTTCAACTCTTCACATTTTATTTTTAAAGATTTTGTTTATTGGCTTGACAGAGTGAGATCACACATAGGCCAGAGAGGCAGGCAGAGAGAGAGCAGGAAGCAGGCTTCCCACTGAGCAAAGAGCCCAATGCAGGGTTCGATCCCAGGACCCTAAGATCATGACCTGAGCTGAGGCAGAGCCTAACCCACTGAGCCACCCAGGGGCCCAATTCTTCACATTTTAAAGAAAATTGACAATTTAGTTCCTCAGTCTCACCAGACACATTTTATTTTATTTTATTTTATTTTTTAAGATTTTATTTATTTATTTGACAGAGAGACCACAAGCAGCAGAGGGAGAGGGATAAACAGGCTCCCTACTGAGCAGGGACCCTGATGCAGGGCTCAATTCCAGGACCCTGGGATCATGACCTGAGCTGAAGGCCTAACCAACTGAACCACCCAGGCACCCTCACCAAACACATTTTAAAGACTCAATCTGTGAGCATCCCAGAATGAACAATTCCCACATCACAGGAATTTCTGTAGGATGGTGCTTCTCCTTGACCATGGTCCACAAACAGAGATGTGAGATCATCCACTGGGAATTATATTGGAACTGCCATTTATATTTCTTTTCATCTAATCTTATTTTTATTTTTGTGCCCATTTCATGATGCACAGAATATGTTCATACATAATATATGTAAATTCTAAAAACTGATGTTTTATATTTAACTTCATATCTCTTCCTAGCACTTGTCATAATTTAATGTTTATTTTCTTCATTCATTTTTTTATATTACTATTTCTGATTTCCACAAAGTCAAAGCTCTGGGAAGGAGGGAAATTTGCTCTTTTTTAGTTTACTGAAGTTACCATAGCACATACCTGCTCATTAAATTATTGTTGACTGTTTATAGCCAACCCTTTGGATAGTTTAGGTCAGACACTGTACAAAAACAATGCATTTCCATTACAGATGGTGGAGATTAATAGATTTTTTCAGTAACTGGAAAACAGAAAAGTGGATTATTCCATCAAAACCATCACATTGTGACAAATTTCTGACACAGAAGTCAAGTCAAGAGAAAGCACCTTTCTAATTTGTGCAAAAGATTAGTAAGGGACAGGACTTCCTGAAAGTATCCAGTCATTTTTTTAATAGGTACATGAGACACATATTTGGAAAACCTATTCTAGAGGACAGGAATCCAATAGGGGCAATGGTCTTAAAATTTTTTACCCAGAAGAGCAAGGGGAGCCACCTGTATAAAGCAAGTCTATAGAGCAGGACTTCATGTTGTGTACTTGTAATCAAGGTCTTAAATTGGAAGCTGAGGATGAGGAGTTATCAGGACATCTCAGGGGATAAAAACAGGTTTGTTCTGATCTAGACATTACAAAAGCTGATGAGCTTGCCATTTAGCCAGCAGGTAGCAATAGTACCTATTGGCGCCTAATCATCACTCACATGTACATTTGATTGCCATGTTCTAAAACATACTGGAAGATGGCTCCAAGACTAATCACTCACCAGTAGACAGTGTTGCGTTCTCTTGATTCGGGTGTGATTTAAAGTTTACCAGTACAGCACAGGAAATGGGAAAATGAAATTTGGAGTCAAAAAGAAGTAGGTTATAATTAGGACTCTCCTCAGTTTCAATATAAAGACATGGCTACATAGTAACCTATGCCAGTTCCCATATTTGTGAAATGGTGTTAATTAAATGAAATTTTGCATCTCACCTAGGACTGTGGAGGAGTAATTCACATTCATGTGAATTCTCTAGAACAGAATTCTCTGACCCAGGGTAGAGGTTCCTTGAATGAGAATTCCTCTTCCCTTTTTCATTTCTTTTTTTTTTTTTTTAATTTCTTTTCAGCAAAACAGTATTCATTGTTTTTGCACCACACCCAGTGCTCCATGCAATATGTGCCCTCCCCAATACCCACCACCTGGTTCCCCCAAACTCCCACCCCCCGCCCCTTCAAAACCCTCAGGTTGTTTTTCAGTGTCCATAGTCTCTCATGGTTCACTTCCCCTTCCAATTTCCCTCAGCTCCCTTCTCCTCTCCATCTCCCCATGTCCTCCACGTTATTTGTTATGCTCCACAAATAAGTGAAACCATATGTTAATTGACTCTCTCTGCTTGACTTATTTCACTCAGCATAATCTTTTCCAGTCCCGCCCATGCTGATAAGGAAGATGTGGTCCATATACACTATGGAGTATTATGCCTCCATCAGAAAGGATGAATACCCTTTCCCATTTCTTAAACTTCCAATTTGAATCCCAATCTTTCTTTTCTGTCTTCTACTTCCTTCAGGAAGATGATAATTATCAAACTATAGAAATTGATAAGCACTGAAATGTTACTATGTAAGAGGCTTATGCTGAGCTTTACCTAGTCTTTAAACTAGAAGCACAGGGTCATGTTCTAACCATTTTTCCCCTCACCCCTCCACGCTGCTGTCACCTAGTGATGCCAAAAATCCCACGCTCATGATGGAGTCAGCAACATTAAGAACACTAGTTTGCAGGAGAGAGTTTAATTTTCTCCATCTGACTGAGAGAGTTTTTCACTTTATTCACAACTATTTCTTAATATCACCCCCAAACTTATTCTAATTTCTTAAAGGATTTTTCAGTGAATTTAATGAAGATTCTGGTGGCTGGCTAAGAGGAAAAGAGGGATGAGGAATGAGTGTTCAAGGACAATGAACTGCCCTCAGTCCTGCACTAAAGGTGAGTTCAGAAAGCCTACATAGAAGAAGTTTACATTTCAAAAGACACACTTCACTGGCTTGATAATTTTGCTGAGAGCCAACACTGAACTTCCCATGTTCCTCTGACATGTTGACATGACCTAAATTTATAGTATATCTCAGGAATGAGAACCTTCCCCTATTTATAGAACAACAACAACAACACTTAGAAAATTTTGAAATGTCACAAAGCATATTGACAGAGCTTCTCGAATGCAAGTTTCTTGGAACTCTAAGAACAAAATCACCCTGTCCTTATTCTTCCGCGGTGCATATAGAATTCCAAAGAGAGGACGAGCACATGCTTATAAATGCTCTTCTTTCCAAGAATCAAACCTTCCCTCTGACTCTCCTCTTATGTCTCCTGCTCTGGGCTTGCTTTTGTGCAACAAATACATTAAGAAAAAAGAAAACCCTGATAGAGAAAAATCCAAAGATTTCAAAAGCAGAAGGAAGGAATATTTTCCAATCCAGAAAATCGCAGCTTGAATCACATTTCCCGAGTAGAGATCTCTCAGAGTTTAAAGTGATTTCTACATTTTTACACTTAATACTTCCTTTTTTGTGACTACAGGAAAAATAGCTATGTTGTCACACACTTTGTCTGACAGTCATGGAATATCCTTATTATATCTACTACAAGTATTTTTTTCCTGAAATTACACTATGTTCTACCCGAGATTTGCCTACTGAAGGAGCAATAGAAAGTATGTATGGCAGCACAGTTGATTCTCAGCAGCTGTCTCAAGACAACATGGGCCTGGCTGAGGACAGGACAGGATGGAACATACTCGGCCAATGAAGTTGGATGAAGTGAAATAGTGCTTCCTGCCCAGAAAGACCAATTTGCTATTTGCATCTTGGAAGAGAATTATTTTTTTTTTTAAATAACCCTTAGAGTAACAGGTTCCAGGAAGAAAAGTTTTATATATTTATCCTTTTTTTTTTTAAGATTTTATTTATTTGATAGAGACATAGCGAGAGAGAGAATATTAGCAGGAGGAAGGAGAGCGAGAAACAATCTCCCTGTTGAGCAGGAGCCCGATGCAGGGCTCGATCCCAGAACCCCAGGATCACGACCTGACCGAATGCAGGCACTTAACAACTGAGCCACCCAGGTGCCCCTATCCTTAAAAAAAAAAAAAAAAAAAAAAGTTTAAACAGCAATTTCTCACTTGATCACTTACTATTTCCCAAATTTGAAGCTGAATGACTTGTCACAGAGTGTGGATGTTAAATTTGTTGTGCAAAGGTGGAGATATACCAGTATTTAAGGCATTAAAAAAAAAAAAGTATTGAGACTTTGAAGGCAGTACCAAAAACAAACAAATAAAAAATCAAGACAAACACAAACAAACAAAAAAAGGAGTTCCCTGGTAATTTGAAAACGGCCACTTTGTTAGTGAAATCATGAGACTTTATTGAGTTATTTCTCTATCTTTTGTGACAAATCTGGAGACATCAGATTTCTTTTTGAGGTTTTAGTAATCACGTATGTATTAGCCTATTTGAAATCTGGGTCAGGGAGGACTCCCTGAGATTACTCAGAGCCAGAGACTGGGGCTCAAAGTGTCAGAATTAAGTACAAGGGCAAGGTGTTCTGCCCTTGGTATAGATATTTTAGAGGGTATGTCCCAGACAAATCGACTGATAAAAAAAAAAAAAAAAAAAAAACAGGGATAATTTTGGGAGATAGCTTCAAACGTCATAATTTAAGCAAATTACGAACAGAAAAGGAACTAAGTGAATAAGCTGGTCCAGAGTTGTACTTGATTCCTTTAAAATACCCACAGCTTGCTTTTTTTTTTTTTTTTTGCTTTTTTTTTTCAGTATAGAAAATATAGGGGGAAGCACAAATTATTCTTCCAAATGTTTACTGTGGAAAAGGGAATAAAAGATAATACAATTCAGATGTATATAGTTTAGAATGTTTATAAATATAAAAAGATTCAGATGTATGTATTTTAGAATGTTTATAAATACAAAATTCCATGTAAGAATATCTCAAGCTCTACTTGACACCACATGCACAAGCAACAAAAGCAAAAATAAACAAGTGGGACTACATCAAACTAAAAAGCTTTTTACACAGCAAAAGAAACAATCAGCAAAATAAAAAGGCAACCTACAGAATGGAAGAAAATATTTCCAAACCATAGGAGTTGACCTTCAAAATATATAAGGAACTCACAGAACTAATAGAAAAAAATAAAACTGAACAATCTAATTCAAAAATGGGCAAAGAATTTGAAGAGACATTTTGCCAATGAAGACATACAAATGGCCAATATGTACATGTAAGATGCTCCACAACATTAATCATCAAGAAAATACAAATCCACACCACAATGGCATGTCACTTCATACCTCTTAGAATAGCTATTATCAAAATGACAAGAAACAATAAGTGTTGACAAGGTTATGGAGTAGAGGGAACCTTGGGCACTGTTGGTGAGAGTGCAAATTGGTGTAGCCACCGTCAAAAAGAGTATGGAAGTTCCTAAAAAATTGAAAATAGAACTACAATATGATCCAGCAATCCCAGTTCTAGGGATGTATCCAAAGGAAATATGTGCCTTCATGTTCATCATAGCATTATTTATAATATCAAGACATGGAAACAACATAAGTGCCTATCAACAGATGAATGAATAAAAATGTGTATAGATCTATCGTCGATCTATTTTCTATCTATCAATCATCTATATGACATCTTCTTTATAAATAGTGATATATATATATATAGTATGAAATACATTGTATATTATATACAACATGTATATACAACCTATATATGTAAAATAATGGAATGTTACCCAAGCATTAGAGAAGGAAATTCTGCCTTTTGCGATGACATGGATAGACCTTGAGGGTGTTAAGCTAAATGAAATTACTCAGAAAGAGTAAAACAAATTCTGTATGTTACTACCTATAAAAAATTTTAAAAAGGATGAATTCATAGAAGTAGAGAGTAGAGTGATGGTTGCCAAGGTTTTGGGAGTTGGGACTAGTGGAGAGAAAGTCAAAATATACAAACTCCCAACTGTAAGATAAATGAGATCTGGTGATCTAATGCACAGTATGGTGATTGTAATGAACAGTACTGAATTATATACATGAAAGTGGTTAAGAAAATCGATCTTAAATGCAATCACTACACAAACACACACACAAAATTGTCATTATGTGAGGGGATGGACGTGTTAACTAACCTTACTGTGGTAATCATTTTGCATCATTTACATGTATCTATCACATTGTACACCTTAAAATTGCATGTTATGTATCAATAATCTCATGTGTGTGGATCAGCAGCCATTTACCCAGTGTTTTCTTCTACCCCACGAACACAACCCTACAATGTGGGTGTATCCACCACAGTCACTCACGTGCCCACATGCACAGATGTGCACAGGCTGCCTTGCTTCCCTCAGACCAAAACAAAAGGCAATCTTGCTGCCAAATCCATTGGAACTCAATGAAAGACACTTATTTCTTAAAAACAAATATTTGACATATTTATCATCTTGAATTTTGTCATTGATATAAACATTTTCCGACAACAAAGATATAATACTATGTTTAGCTAATACTGTGGCGTCAGTTATATATCTCCTGACTATTCCTCAGCTTCACTTGCCCCCACCTTATCCACCATCTGGATTAACTCAGTAGAGTTCTAACAAGTTTTTGCTTTTAATATTACACTCTCAAAATTGATTCTCAACATCACAGGCAAAATGATCTTTCAAAAATTATTTAAGTTGTTTTCATTTCTATCATAATCTTCTTCCCCAGCACTTAATTTTCCATGCCCCACCGTGCTCCCTCCATGTACTATTAGGATCTGTTTAAATGTCACCTTGATAAGAAAATTTACATAGCCACTCTATCTAAATTATTCCCATGTAATAGAAAATTATTATTTTCTCTCACAATATAGATTATTTGCCTCCTGGCTTTTACTAACATTTATTAAAATTATTAAATTCTGTGTCTAATCCTTAGAGTGGTTTATCTGCTGGACTTTTTGTTTCCTGATTGAAGGGCCATGTCACTCTTGTTATCATTATATTATTAGTCAACCCAAAGCCATGCACATGGAAGACATTCATTGCATATCTATAGAATGAATGCATGGATAAATATTTTAATATTTTACTTTATAAAAATTGTTCTCAAAAAAGGACCAGTGGATACCAAAAACAGTGGATAAAAACTTTTATAAACCAGATATTCACGAAGTCTCAAAGACACAGAATATTTATATTAATTATAAAATGAAAAATGAATTCTTATAACAGAGAGTTCTATAGATCACCAATTCAGCAAAGTAATTAGACTTAAGATCACTGATTATAGAACAATCTGAAACTGTCTCCTTATGTGTTGAAAATAGAAATCTATAACATCACCTATATAAAATTTGCAAAGAATGTTTTACTCAAATCTAATCACAAAGTAATAGATGTATGCAAAATGTGCAATATGTTACACACACTAGAAATGTCCAAAAATTCAGGGTAATGAAAACTAATAGTATATATTATATATACTATATATAGCATATGGTTATACATATTAATATAAGGTCACAACAATTGCTTTTTGCTGAACAATTTCAGCATGATGTAGACATATATGTACGAAGTATACATATGTATATTTTATATTATATATGAGGTATTCTATTATATATAATATATATTACAATATGTATATAAATATAAATCATATATGTATGTATGAAGAAAGAGAGCACATAGCATAATGTTAATGACTGAGAGATCTAGGTGAGATCTAGGTGAGAGATCTAGGGTTTATCAATCTATTCTTTCAGGTTTTTTTTTTCTTTTAAGATTTTTATTTATTTATTTATTTGACAGTGAGATAGAGAACACAGGAAGGAGTAGGAGAGGGAGAAGCAGGCTCCACACTGAGCAGGGAGCCTGATGCAGGGCTCAATCCCAGGATCCTGGGTTGATGACCTGAGCCAAAGGCAGACGCTCAATGACTGAGCCACTAAGGAGTCCCTCAGCTTTTCTATAGGTCTTAGCCGTCTATTAATTTATGATCTATGCAGCAATCTGTGAGAGGAGATATTTCTCTCCCCAAACTATAGATATGACAATGCTAAAAAGAGTGGTTTTCACATGTGTTTTGTGAGAAGCAATCTTGTTACACCATAATTGTATTTTGGGGTTATGCATATAGAGGTAAAGTGATTCATTTTGAAGTAATTAGAAAAAGCTAAACAATATTAGCTATGTTACGATTATTCTTTTAGTAACCAATATATTATGGCATGAGGTTGACTATTGTCTTAAAGGGCTCATTGTGAAACGTATTCTAATAAAGACAGAAAGTGGAAAGTTGGTTTTTTAAAAAGCATGCAAATTTTAATTGCTGCAATCAGCTTAGCCAATTAGTGTTGTAAAATGAGACTTAGTGGGCATATTTGCCAAGTGCCAGTGGATAAATCATCTAAATTCTGGATCTGCCATCTTGTGGACACTTCAATAATTTTGCAGTATCAAAATTGACCACATTTATCATAGCCATGCTTTGCCACATGATAGATAAATCAGCTAATACTTTCCCTGGAAATAGATTGTCCAGTCTCAACTCTTCATCCCAGGCTGTGGGTTTTTATAATCTCTCTGATATTTTTTTTAATTTTTTCAATTTACTTATTTTCAGAAAAACAGTATTCAAATGCTAATAATATCAATGATTATTAATATAAAAACTAACATATATATTTAATACATATAAAAGCATTCAATATAATTTATTCATTCTTTTAACAAAAATGCTAAGTGTGTCCTTCTATACACTAATTATGTTCACATTTGGAGGTCTATTTACTGCTGGAAGTCAAAATGAAATACGATTGTCACATACATATATGAATCTACTTAGAGATAATAATAGGTACCTTATCAGGAAGACAGCATTGTGCCAGGATACGACTTTTAAACTATATCTTGGTTTATTTTCCTGTGTTGATCATTTATTTTTATTTGTGTAAGCAAAAGACATAAATTTAAGCTGATTAAATTTGTTTGGAGATGTCAAATTGAAATGTATGCTCCTTTGTCCCCCATTACCTCTAAATTCCTATGACAGCCTCATAATGAAACCATGGGAATTTGGATTCTGCAGCACCACTTTGAACAACTTTGGGATGCAAAAGGAAAATCTGAGCCACAGTTTTACTGATCTGAAATGAAGGAAATGTGACTTTACCAAATGAATTTCTCTCTCCAGATACCTACCTCAACGTTACCATATGTATGAGCCGTTATTAGTCCAAAAAGTTATTCCATCCTTTACTGAGCATCTAAAAGTTTCCAGAACTGTGGAAGGCAGTGGGGTTACAGTTGTGAATAAAATGTGTTCTCTGTTTATAGCCTAAAGGAAAACCAAGTCAAAAAATGAAAGTACAGACATCA
The DNA here is from genome assembly GCF_022355385.1 of Mustela nigripes. Lineage (NCBI taxonomy): Eukaryota > Metazoa > Chordata > Mammalia > Carnivora > Mustelidae > Mustela > Mustela nigripes. Next base: position 145,505,934 of record NC_081560.1, on the reverse strand, counting down.
ACTATGGTGCCAGAAAGAAAACTTCATGTATTTATAATTATTGTAAAAATATTTGCAAATAATTTGAATTTTGTTGTTTAATATCTGAATTGATAGTACTATATACATAAGTTGTTAAATAAATATATAACTTTTTGAGGTACAGGCTTAGAGTTTTACTGATAAATATGTGCAATCAAAAATATTCAAAGTTAAAAAAAAATTTGAAGTTCACTGGTCAAACACACTCAAACCATATCTATCTCTATGCAAATACATAGTTATGTAAAATGGCAACTGGAAACAAAGTAACCAATAGCTATACCTACAGTTATAACTATATCTGTATTTATAAATATATATGGTTTTACATGTGTACATGATGACTTAGTCCATCAGATCTAAATGTTACATTAAAGATTAATGTGATATAGAAGGAAAATTTTTTAAAAATTAAAACTACAGAAACAGGTAATATTATACCTGAAATCAGTAGTTGAAAAATCTTCCAAACTCTTAATTTGCTGCGAAAAGCACCTCTTAATGTGTTTTTGGGAATTATTAGAACAATAAGACAGTCTCACCTATTCAAGGACTCAAAAAGCATAGCAGGTATTCCCACAGCTTAAAAGAAAAAAATTTTTGAATACATATTCTAATCATCAAAGAAAGATTGAAATAATGAGATAAGTCACAAGGAAGTCACAGAAATGATTTTTAAGTGAGCTCCAGCCTCTTAAAACTAGAGGTAATTTTAAGTATTATATATGTGGTTATAAAGCTGAAAAATTGGTCTAAACATTCTTCTTTAAAAATACATATGTTAAAAAAAAGTAAAAAAAAAATACATAAGTCAAAAGCAATTATGCAGTAATTGGATGGAAGGAAAGTTCAGATTATATTAAGAAACAAAGTTAGGAAAAGGGAGAAAATGTGTCCTGTATTTCAAACTTCAACTGGGTGACCTCAAAGATAGTCTTGATATAAACAATTAAAAACGTAATTATACTATACTGTAGAAACTTTTTTTTTAATTCATTTTTTATTTATTTTCAGCATAACAGTATTCATTATTTTTTCACCACACCCAGTGCTCCATGCAATCCGTGCCCTCTATAATACCCACCACCTGGTACCCCAACCTCCCACCCACCCGCCACTTCAAACCCCTCAGATTGTTTTTTAGAGTCCATAGTCTCTCATGGAGAGTTAGAGAGGATCAGGGAGTTGGGGGAAATATACTGTAGAAACTTTTAAGAATATGTGTTTTCTGGGGAATAAGTGGGAAAAGGATGTTGCTATTCAATGGATATAGAGTTTTGGTCTTGCAAAATTAAAAAGTTCTTGATATCTGTTAGACAACAACGTGCCTATGGTCAACACTATTGTATTGCATACTTAAAGATGGTTGAAAGGGTAAATTTTATGGTATGGGTGTTTGACCAAAATAATATATATGTCTTCTAAAATTAAGGATAAATGAAATAAAAGAAAATGTTTTCCATAGAGGAAAACACAGTAAAAAAATGCATAAAAAATACAAATCAGGTAATACCTGGGTGCCTCAGTTCGTTAAGCAGGTCATGATCCCAGGGTCCTGGAGCAGGATCTTTGCTCCATGGAGAGTCTGATTCTCCCTCTGCCTGCCACTCCCCTTGCTTGGGCTCTGTGTGTGTGTGTGTGTGTGTGTGTGTGTGTCAAATAAATAAATAGAATCTTTAAAAAAAGAAATACAAATCAGAAATTAAAATAGATATAAGATGTTTTAAGGAAATTTTACAATAGATAGACAATGTTTAGTTATATGACTCTGGAAAATTTGTTTCACATCCCTGACATTCAACTTTCTCTTCAGAGAAATGGAGAAAAAAATAGCATTATAGAGTTGTTGTATACTAATGCATAGGTTATGCCCCCTAGTATATGCCAGTTTCCAAATGGATGTTGAATAAAAAATAAGACTCTGAGAACATATACGCTTTACAAGATCACTTATTTTAAAAAGCTAGAGGATTAAAGAACTAAAGAATAGGTAAATATATGTCAGATAAATGCAAATTTTAAAAAGAAAAAAATGACAGAAATTTTTAAATTGTGTAGAGTAAAATTTAATGAAATAGCAATATGATAAAAAAGATATTATATAGTAGTAGAGTAAAATTCAACTTGAAAATATAACAGCATAGATGTGATTAGCCAAATAACACTATATTAATACATATATAAACGATTAGAATATTAAGAAAATATTTAATTATATTTATGTAAGTATACAATTTTTGATATAATCTAACTTACACTCATCTATTACTGAAAGAGAAAGAAAAGAAGCATATAAATTTATCTAAATGATATCAGAAAATTTTAGATTCAACATTGTTCCGAACCTTTACTATACATCAGCTAACATCGTTCTGAGTCCTTATGATACATCAGAATTAACTAGTCAATAACCCCCCACCATCCAAAACATTAATTACTATCTCAATCCTTACAGAGAAAAATACTTCAAATGGAAGAAAAACTTATAAACACAACTATAAAAATACTTGAACAAAATGAGTGAGTATATTTGTACACAGTAAGTCAGTCTTTTTTTTTTTAATTTTTAAAATTTATTCAAGTAATCTCTGTACCCAATGTGAGGCTCAAACTCATGACCCCAAGATCAAGAGTCATATGTTCTTCCAACTGAGCCAGACTGGTGCCCCTAAAGTCTGTCTTTCTAAGCAGGATATAAGATCCAGAAATCATAAAAAAATTATTGGTGAGATTAAGCACAGTAAATTAAAATATTTAATTGAAAAAAAAACAAATGGAAAGCTGTGTGTCTGTGTTTGAGACATGAGAGCTATATTTTTAAATCATAAAACAGGCAAATAAGAAAAAGTCATACGATGGAAACATTAACAGAAAGAAGGCTGTTCTAACTACCTGAATAGCAGGCAAAAAAGATTTTTTTTTTAAAGATTTATTTATTTATTTATTTGACAGAGAGATCACAAGTAGACAGAGAGACAGGCAGAGAGGGAGAAAAGCAGGTTCCCCGCTGAGCAGAGAGCCCGACATGGGACTCTATCCCAGGCCCCCGAGATCATGACCTGAGCGGAAGGCAGCGGCCTAACCCACTGAGCCACCCAGGTGCCCCAGGCAAAAAAATATTTTAAGGCAACAGTATTACCCAAGTAAAAAGGGATATGTCACTATGACAATACAGTCAATTCTTTAGGAAGATACACAATTTTAAATTTGTATGCAACTAATAAGAAAGTATCAAAATATGTTAAGCAAAATTTGACAGGTGCAAAATAAGAAATAGAAAAATCCACCATCATAATTAGATATTTGAACTCATCTTTCCCAGTAACTTACAAAACGTCAAAGAGACAATTATCTAAATTTACAAAATATAAGACAGTCTTCTCAGTTAATGTTTTACCAATATTAAAAAGTAGGTATCACACTGGACAAATGAAGTGTTTGGTGAAGCATATCAAGAAAGACAATGTTTTGCAAATAGTTTGTCCCATTATAAAAGGAAAAATAATGTAAGTGAAACTTTCAACATAAAACATAAAAGATGTCCATGACATCTGTGCTTTCCAATCACACTTTGACAAAACCAAAGCTCCTTTCTATAGTTTAGAGACCCTGCATTATATAATAAACCACTGCAGGATTCCAATTTCATCTCTACCAGCCTCCCAACCGTCCCAAATGTTCCCAACTTACTACAGTTTCTTTTTTTCTTACTTTTTTTCCCCCCAGTGTTTTAAAATGGCTTTGTATTCCCATCTTTTATGTCAGAGTTTGAATGTCATTTCTTCAGAAAACAACTTCCTTGATCACATCATCTGATACAACCCCCCGATGATTTTCATTTTCTAAATCTTTTTCATATCCTTCGTAACATTTATCCAATTCATTATTTTTTGCCCATTTTCTTCTCTTGTTAAAATCTGTGTCTACCATAAGATTGTTCATTCCATTAAAGAACGAACTATTACTGCCATTGTATCTCTAGCAGTTAGCACAGTGCCCAACATAGGAAAAATCATCTGTGTTGTTTGTTGCATGAAGTACCTAATAATCTCGGCCAAACATAATCAAGAGAAACCACAAGTATTAGGAAAGAGAAATTACATGTATACAGATGTAGAGAAAATTTTAAATTATAAATGTATATAGTCCCCATTCATATAACAATACTCTTTACAGTTAGTTATAAGTGTGTTATTACATCTAGAGTATACTATTTATAGTCTAGATGTAATAACACACTTTAAAGTCTAGATAACATGAAAAACTGTGTATGAAAATGCATTACTTTGTTTTACTCAAACAAGTGATTTCCTCAGTTTCTTATTTCATTTTACTCAAATAAATTTACTCAGTTATATACACCTGTGTAAAACCTGGGTTGTAGGCTTTCTTACTCCTGTTTTATAGATTAGAAAACAGTGCTCAAAGCCAAGCATTGTTTATGACAATAAAAAAATTGGAAATGCTTTTGGAATTGGAAGTGCCCAATAAAAGTGTTTGGAAGATTAAATTATGACCATTCCGTTAGGAAATAATCTAAAATCACGAAAAATGATGACATATAGTCACACTTGCTTTGAAACATGTCTAATGTATAGTATTAAATGAGAATAATAGCTTGCAAAACAGCATGTAAAATATTGTCCCACTCTTTATGATCATACACAAACACATATTTTTCTAGGGAAACATGTAAGAAGGGAAAAAAAATCTCAAAAGACATACCAAATAGTGTTAGCTCTTGAGAACAGCATTATGGATGACTTTCACTAACATCTTTAAACATTTCTTTATTGCCTAATATTTTTACACTGTTTATATCCTCATAATCAGGATAAAATTTCCTTTTTAAAAATTAATATACAAAAATGAATAATATATTTGTTCTGTGTCTCTAAGACCCTACAATCATACTCCAGTAAGATAAAATAACATAAAAAGGGAATATTTATTCGATGCTTGGTAATCAATACCAAGGGGATCTGATAAATTAGGCAATTGGAGAAAGCATACATAAATATGGTTTCACAGATGGTGGGTAAACCTCTCTTAAGATTCTGCACCTCTGACTTCCTTCCTGCCTCCTTATTTATATGAAACGTAATGTAAGTACCTTACATTAAGCTTTTGATTGCCCAGGCATTCATTTTAAAAGACATCCATTTTGAGTAAGCATATTGCTAGCTGTATGACATAGCTACTAGCAAAACAACCCGATAAAGAATTGGGCCACAGAGTCATGAAATTCCCTTTCAGAAAACCGAGTGACCTAGATAACTGACCACTCTAGTGACTCTGCCTCCAGTCCTCTGATATCCAATCTAATACTTCAAATTAGCCAATAGTGCGTGTTGCTGTGGAACTCCAAGATACCCAACCATCAGGCTGTAATAAAGGCAAAACCCCAGCCCCCCCCCCACCTCTTTGTGACCTCGCTGTGTAGTCTTAGGGCATGTTATATGTCCTCCAGGACTTTTTAGTAATAAATCCTGTTCCTCAATATTCCCTGATTTTTTTTTTTTATGAAGTGCATCCTGCAATCATAAGAACCACAAAGGCCAACCCAGCCACAACAGGGGCCCCAAGTAGGAGGAAATGTCAGTAGGACTTCTACAAGTAATATGGAAAACCAAGTGCCTCAGGCATTTCTAGCAAGAGCATTACCATCAATAGGCTGGGACCTACACAACATGAACAATATAAAAATACTGTAACATTTTCTGAATGGTTTTAGGGAAATAATAATTGTTCATAAACAAGAAAGATTGCATAACAAACAGATAGGCAATTGCTCTAGTTGTACAAAAGAATAGAAGCAACAATATTAGCAAAAAATTAAATTTAATTATATTTACATTGAATTTTTAGTTTTTCAGTTCCCAATATTTCCCATATAAGAGGCAGCAATAACAAACCTAGAAAATTAACTTTGTTGACCTTAAAAGTAAAACAGCTAGTTATTTCACCAGCAAAATGGGTTTATTTGGGAATAGCAAAGGAATTGTAATTTGGGACATGCAAACTATGCCAAACGAGAGGCCAAGTCTAGAGATGGAAGGAGAGAAAAGAAGGAAGCTAGTCAGGGTTTTTTAGATGAAAATCCATAGGAAGAAATCAGATGTTCAGGGTAGTGATGGTTTCTCACGGGCTGAGTTGTGGTTCTTTTCTTTTCTTATTTTTTTAAAGATTTTATTTATCTATTTGATAGACAGAGATCACAAGTAGGCAGAGAGGCAGGCAGAGAAAGAGAGGAGGAAGCAGGCTCTCACTGAGCAGAGAGCCTGATGCAGGGCTTGATCCCAAGACCTTGAGATCATGACCTGTGCTGCAAACAGAGGCTTAATCCTCTGAGCCACCCAGGCACCCCCTGTGGTTATTTTCTTAATTGGCTAAACGTTTGGTGGGCAAGGAGAAATTCCTCCTTCCTCCTACAGAAGAGTAAAGTGGGTTTTTTCCTGTTAGGAATGCCTTGTACCTCTCTTCCTGCAACTGAGCACAAGTGAGAGCTCCCCCTTCTGGCCTCCCTACTCTTGGTTTGGTTTGGTTTGGTTTTCTTTTCTCTTCTTTTATTTTAATTTATTTTATTTTGAAAGAGAGAGAGAGAGAGATTGAGAGAACATGCTGGCACAAGCAGCGGGGAAGGGGGAAGTTCTAAGGGAGAGAGAGAAATCCCAAGCAGGCTCCATGCCCAGCAGGGAGCCTGATATGGGGCTTAACTTCACCAACCCAAGATCAAGACCTGAGCAGAAGAGTCAGAGGCTGAACTGATGGAACCACCTGTGGGCCCGCTCCCAACTCCACTTTAAATGTTGTTTCCTTGGGCGCCTGGGTGGCTCAGTGGGTTAAGCCGCTGCCTTCGGCTCAGGTCATGATCTCAGGTTCCTGGGATCCAGTCCCGCATCGGGCTCTCTGCTCGGCAGGGGGCCTGCTTCCCTCTCTCTCTATCTGACTGCCTCTGTCTACTTGTGTTCTCCGTCTGTCAAATAAATAAATAAAATCTTTAAAAAAAAAAAATAAAAAAAAATAAATGTTGTTTCCTTGATTCCATTTTACACATTAATACTGTAATATACATTTTTAAAAGGCTAATGAAAATCTGAAAATTGTCTTTGAAAATTAATTGTGTCATTTTTAATGAGCATATCAGTAAGCCCATGGAACTGGACCAGAAAGGTGTTATATATTCACAGCACTCTGTAATCCTCAAAGCACTTCTGCATGTTTTATTTAATTCCCTCAATGACTCATGAATCAAAGCTTATAAGCACTTTATTGAATTTGGGAAACAGATAGGTTTAAGTAACCATGGCTTACCTTGCATACAGGCTGAAATTCAAATCCAAGATGTCAGGTTCTCGTGGAAATGTTCTTTCCACTAGACTGGACCATCCAATCTCTGAAGTAATTGGAAAGTCTTTTGCTAAGTGCTGCTAAGCAATTAAAATAAATTGAAAACATAAACATAGTCTTTCTTCAGGAAATCTAGATAAAGAAACATTGCAATTTACATTCATAAGCCCTCAGTTACAAGTTTCAAAGCAACCTACAAACAGATACATGGTACCATGTATGTGTTTGTTATGAGGAGTATTTAACATAAAGGAAGAGGAAGCATGTCTGAGTAATTTAACCAAGTTTCCAAGGAAGAGAAGGACTAGATTTTGAAAAACAAAAGATCAGTGTTCTGGTTAGTACTGTTAGCAATTCCATTCATAATATTCTAACTCAATATATTCCCAGCTATGTACACTTGGAATTCTGTGTATGATTGTGATTCATTAGCTATAAGTATTTTTCTGAAGTCACATCCTATCATTCATTTCTCTTGCTGTTATCTTAAAGCTTGTAGCTGATGAAGCTATTTAATTAGGGGTCTGTCCAGCCAGGCTGATGTTGAAATAGAAATCACACCCACCAGGGAGTAAAAAGATGATGATGAGGTGAATGTGCTTTTTCCTGATTGCTGAGCATTTATCTGATAAGGCTTTCTGATTTCTTCATCTTGTCTTTTTCCAAAGTCAATTTAAATCTAGGGGAAATTTACAGTGATGGGAAGAGGGGGAACACCAAAACACATAGGTTGAATGATGGGAGAAATTATGATGCAGAAAAAAAGGAGTTTGACTTGTCGATCCTAGTGCCCTGGGTCATTGGGTCATTGCAGAGGCCTATAAGTGGGGAAGCTGTCCTAGTCCTTCATCAGCAGAATCACTGTAGCAATTTTTGTAACTCTGGATACTCAGGACTCATCCCAAGTTTATCACACATGGAATATTCAGCTATATTTGGCTTTAAACAATTCATAGGTGATTATGATGTTTGCTGCTGGTGTTAAGTTATTGGGATGGATGAAATGACACTCTCTCCAGCTCTTAAAACCCATGACTTTGATACAGACTTTCTTACTACTTCATTTCCAGGGGAGATTCTGAAGGATAGCAGAATTTGCCACCAATATATCACTTTGACATAATGATTATTTTGAGCTAAAGGCAATTGAGAAGAAGCAAGTAAAGTTCTCTGCCCTCCCCCTATTTGCCTAAAAGAAGGATTTAAATTTATAAATCTCTACCAGAAAGAACAAAAGTTAGTCACCAGAGGTAATTTTAGACTCTTACAAACCAGGAGATGGCACAGAGGAATCTAGGTCACAAACTTTATTAAGGAGACTTTCTCCACCATTAGTTTCCTAAATATTTGTCTTCCCACAGTTTGCCACCCTGTAGAGATTCAAGGTCCTTTTCCTTTCTCTTGTCATTTATCTAAATGTTTGCTGTTGTTTTGTTAAGATGCTATATAAGCCCAAGCTCTAGCCACCCCTTTGAGTTACTCATCTCTGAGTTTCTCTCATTTATGTATGTGATATACTTGTTAATAAACCTCTATTTGTTTTTCTCTTTTTAATGTGTCTTTCATTACAGAACCCCAGTCAAAAACTACAGGGGTAGAAAAGGAAAAAAAAAATTCCTTTTTTCCTTTTCTTCATTTGCCTATAGTAGGAAAATTTGGGAAATCCTTTAGAGTTACATATGTCAGTTTATAGTCATTATCTTTAAATAGACTGTTGATACTCAACTATCCAAATATATTACTACTAACTGGCACCAATTCCCTTAGTGTCAAGCATTGTTCTTACACAACAAAAATTGTTCCTTTTATGAGATTTGAGGATCTATGCACTCATTCAATAACCAATAAAGCCCCTCCCCCAATCATCACGTCTAAGGTGAAGTTTTGTTCCTTTTGATCATCGACTGTATGTATCTTGCAACTTTATGCTACTTTCTTTAGATCAAGCTGGACCTTCCTTAGTAGTACTCAACGAATTTAGGATAGCTGCTGTTATGGCTTCTTTTGAAGACAGTTATAGCTGTGTGTGTGGATGTGAGGGTGTGTGTTTGTGTCTGTCTGTCTGCTATTGCTTGGGGTTGAGGGTGGGGCAGTTATCAGAGTTGAGACTTGTGCTATGGACTCCATCAGTCTGTTTAGATGCCATGCCTAAAGGCATAAAACTTGCTGAAGGTGAGAAAAAGGAAAATGAGAATCAAAGAACTAGTTTGGTAAATCATTTAAACCAAAGAAGGACAAAGCAAGAGAAAATCAAAAACTGAGATTAGAAACATAGGGCCAAAGATGAGATTTGGTTTATATGCATTAGTGGAAAATTTGGGAATACACTCTTCAGTAAAGTCAACCTAATATAATGTCCCTACAATAACCATTTCAGGACAGTTCGGTATGGTTTTCAATACTAACACAGGGAAATAATGGTCAGTTTTTAAAAATTGCTCCTGAGTTCTCATCAAGTAGAAGTAGAGGGGTAGCGTAAAAGCCCTGATCACCTTACAGTTCTGTAATTGGAACACTTTCTATGTTCATAAACAGAACTCTTTTTAGCTCTAGGGAAAACTGAAATTGGAGCCATTAAATTAATTTCTGTTATTTCTTTTGGCAAACATGTATTGACTAGTGCAAGTTGTTATTCATAGGGCAAGAAACCAGACAAAAATGATGAATAAGATGTCCACCCATCCTCGAGGATCTCACAGATTTTAGACAAGATGGCTACATACACAGAACATTGCTGTCTGCCACTGAGCACTCTAACAGATCAGTAAAGGAGACTGCAGAGGCCAGAGGGAACTCCCTTAACTGTCTTTAGGAATGGAGAGGCCAGAGTTCCAATTATGTATTTCAGAAGCATCCTTCCATTGAGTGGCATACTTAGATTTTGGGTCCATTTTGCAGTGTCTTTACATAGTTACCTTTTACCTCTTCCTTATGCAATATCATCTTCTAAAACTGTCACAGTCAAGAGAAGGAAGAAACTGCCTCTCCAACGTGATAAAACTTGCCTATTTATTTCACTTCACTCGGGGCGCCTGGGTGGCTCAATGGGTTAAAGCCTCTGCCTTCGGCTCGGGTTATGATCCCAGTCCTGGGATCGAGCCCCACATTGGGCTCTCTCCTCCGCAGAGAGCCTGCTTCCTCCTCTCTCTCTCTCTCTCTGCCTGCCTCTCTGCCTACTTGTGATCTCTGTCTGTCAAATAAAAAAAATTAAAAAAAAAAATTTGCTATTTCACTTTACTCCTTCCAGATGTCCACAAGAAAGACCAAAGCACTAAACAGACAGGAAATATTTAAAATTATAAAGAATTTTTTCCAAAATATCTACCAAAAATACCAACACAAATATGAAATGTCTGAAATTACTAAGAAAAAAAAACTGTAACATGTGACCAACATGGAATGATATCAAGGAAATTTCAGGTAAGAGATGTCACATACATGAAGGAAAACAAAAGCCTTCTTGGAAAAGAAATAGGAGGTTAATTTATGAAGAATCCTTAAATAAATCAGGGATAAAAGTTGAGGCTGGTGTGAATTAGACTGTTGAGCTCTTAGAGGAGGGAATTAGCCAATTGGTTACTGGGGAAAGTTTGCTATCAATTTTCTAGATTAAGAATGAGAAAGAGAGAGAGAGAGAATGAGTCAGAGAGACTAGGGGAGGTGAGGATTGGCATCAAGATTTCTGAAGTGTAGAGTACATTAACACTCTATAAGACCCAGGTAAGAATTTTGTCTCCAAATTTAGCCTCATCAATATGTGAAGACAACAATGAGTTTCCCCTCTCCCCAGACTCCCAGTAACAAATTAGACAAGGTGAGGAATGAAGTTTATAATTTGAAGAAATAGACTATAAAGTAATCACATAAGAGACAAGAGTGGGTCATTTAACTGGGGAAATGGATCAGGCCCCAACCATGTACACTTTACAATAAACTGGTGGTTGGTATTTGAAGAAGGGTGCACCAATAAGAAGGAAATAATTCATATGTGGATACTTATGAGGATGGATTTGTCAGGGAACATATCCAAACGGTTTCTGAATTCTACCATTTCAATTACATAGCCAACACCACTGTCAAGATGCTCAAAGTTGGGTTTGCATAGTTTTCTCTTCTTACTTTAACTGTGTTTTCTCCCTTTGTCCTTATTGTAGCTATTTTATTACTTTTAAGTAATAAGGAAAACTATGTATATAATATATGTGGGGAATTTCACATCCTCTGCACTGTGTAAATTAAAATTTTAATGGCAGAGTATAAGCTGACTGTAAAGAAATAAGATACTCACAGATTCCATGTACTAATACATCCTACAGTTCAGGCACCATCCCGGGATATTGCTATTATTTCACCTATGAAATAAGTGAACAACCCTGTGCGTTCTATAACTTCAAATTTTATGGATGAAGAAAATGATACATACAGAAGTTAAATACCTGATCTTGATCCTACAGCTAACGGGAGGTGAATCCTGCATTCTAAGCCAGTTCTTTTGATTCCAAAGCTCATGTTCTTTCTTCAAGTCCACAGTCTTTCAGGAAGGACACATTTAAGTAGAAGAACCAATAAATACTTCTCCATGCAAACTCTTTTGACTTTAGCTCCCAGAATTCTGGTCACAAGGCAAAATTAAAGAAATACATCTATTTCTAAGCCTAAAATGGTGTACCTTAAATGGCCTGGGCCCTTTCCACTTGTAAAATATTGATTATTTTTCTTTCGGCTCTTTATTATATATTTTAAACACAAAGTTCCATTTTCATTTATTTCTTATTTTTTTAAAGATTTTTTTTATTTATTTGACAGACAGAGATCACAATTAGGCAGAGAGGCAGGCAGAGAGAGGAAGGGAAGCAGGCTTCCCATTGAGCAGAGAGCCTGATATGGGGAGAGTCTGATGTGGAACTCGATCCCAGGACGCTGGGATCATGATCTGAGCTGAAGGCAGAGGCTTTAACCCACTGAGCCACCTGGTGCCTCTATTTCTATGTTTATACACTAGAATTATTAATCACACACAAAAATAGAATTATTTATTTATTCATTTATTTATTTATTTATTTATTTATTTTGGGCATGACAGTATTCATTATTTTTGCGCCACACCCAGTGCTCCATGCAATCCGTGCCCTCTCTAATACCCACCACCTGGTACCCCAACCTCTCCCCCTGCCACTTCAAACCCCTCAGATTGTCTTCCAGAGTCCATTAATCACAATGTCAATAGTAAGTAATAGATAGCTTGGAATATTTACTATATTTACTAACTAATCCAAGAGTAATTGAACCATGAAACTGACAAGCACAATATCTGCTTGAAAAAAAAAAAGAATCTTTCAAATATCTTCCATCATTTGTTTTCCATTCAAATGTTTTACGAACTGCTGCTCCATGCCAAATGATCAGCTCAGTATAGGAACAATTCGAAGGTGATAGTATTTGTATGCTTCTAAGGACTTGCAGTGCAGTGGAAAATACAACCTCTTTAAAAACAATATAGTGAGGACTATAACAACTTTTAACTTAGGATTGTTCTCTTGGCCCCCAAAAGTGGATATTAGTTACAATATTAACTGGCATTTGACTTTTTTTTTTCCTATTTCTATCTCACATATTTAAATTTTAGCAGTGTGGAAAGTTGTAAGGTGAGAAAGATAAATGGCTTTAGAGTTCAAGTTACCTTAAGAAAAGAATATATAAAAGAAAGTAAGATGAGACCATATCTCTTGTGAAAGACACAGTTCATGTCCCCAAAATGCGTATCTAATTATTATGGTAAAAATTAAATGCAATGCTAAGGTAGACACAGGAGCAGCACAAAATAAGATGCTGAAATAATTTGTTTATAAAGAGAACCCAGGATGTGGCCCTAAAATTCAAACAGGGTGATATGGATGTGGATTTAGAAACAGAAGGGGAAGAAAAAAGACAGGAGGGCTTTTCTTAACCATAGAGGAGGGTCTCTTGATTTGTGGTTACCAGACTCTTGATTGACTCATGAGTGAGCTCCAAGGGATCTTTCAAATCTTGAAATTTTTGCAAAACATTGTGCACATGCCCATCTTTTCCAGGCTCACTGGTCTAAAGGTTTCATTAGATTCTCTCAGTTTACCTTCAAAAATTAAAGAATCAGAACAAGAAGAAGAGAAAGTGAGAAAACTACAACACCTATTCCAAGAAGAGTAATTTATATATCTAAAGCTATGGGTAGACACTTTCTCATCATATATAAATAGGGAATAAATAAGCAGTTTTCCAATATATGCACTGAGTAGACAGAATTAAAGGAAACAGGTGGTTTTATCAAACAGAAAACCTCCAAATGATGAGCGACCAGCCGTCGGAAGTAAGTGTTGATGCCAGGTAATACTGATGTTTACTCTGCATGACTTGAGCATCACATCCTTTCTATAATTTGTCTGCACATAAATAATAAGACAGACGCCTTGGGATTTGAGTGTGTGTACAGTGACTAGTTAAGATCAAGGACTCAGTCATGAAACATAGCTGAGCCTTGTTGGTTTATTGGGGGGGGAGGAGTAAAAATTACTAAACTGGGACTCCATTCTCTGTCAAGACTCATCTGCTGGTCTCCCAATGTATGTTTCTAAAAGACATTAAAACATGACTCTCATATAAATATATCAAAGATAATTTAACTTATTAAAATGTGACAAACAAGGGGCTTGCAAAGCTGTTATAAGAACATTTAAAGAACAGAAATTTATAGAGTCAGAGGCAACTAGGGTAGTGGAATAATTTTGCTTGGTTAGATGCACAACTGGTCAATACTCTACCAGGCAATAAAACTGTGGATCTTTGGGATTCTATTTTGATCTCTGAAAGAAAATCATTTCCACTTCTGCTGATCAAAAGTCATTTACAATCTTTGGTCTCTGCAAGTTTGTATGTAATTTCAGGTCTGGACTCTAATCAATAGTAAATGAAAAAACAGGAAAGGTAATTCCTCCTAGAGAATTAAATCATGAATGATTACATAATTCCTTGGCAACCCTAAAAGACAGTGTTCAAGTAGAATATCACAAGTTTTGACTGATTTCCCTTAACCAGTTGTCAAGATCCCACCAATGATAAGAGAAAGGTTGTTCTCAGTCACATGACATCTGTAACCCCTTCCATCTTGCTTTATGGATTCATACTCACATGGCTATAGAGAACATTGCAGAAGGTTCAAATGGGGGATTTCGCTAAATTTTGCAAGGGTCCAAGTTAGAAGATGAGAATAAGAATATCCTACTTGTGCAGAGGCCTGTAGCTCTGTTTGGCCTCATTCAGGTGTGCCTTGCTTTTCTCCCTCTGTCCCAGCTGGATTTGGAGGACCCAATGTGGAACTTAGGAGAGCCTGGATGGCTCAGTCGGGTAAGTATCTGACTCTTGGTTTCAGCTCAGGTCATGATCTCAGGGTCCTGAGATCAAGTCCTGCATCGAGTTCCTTTCTCAGCGGGGAACCTAATTCGCCCTCTGCCTCCGCTCCCCCTGCTTATGTGGTATATTCTCTCTCTCTCTCTCTCTCTCTATATATATATATATATACGTATATGAGACAAATAAATAAATAATATCTTCAAAAAGAGAGAGAGAAAGAAGCAGGTTATATGTACAAACATGGTTCCAAAGCAACAACATGGTGCTGCATGAAATACATAAGAAAGAGAATGAGATGTGTATGAAAAGACCACTTCCATAAATAGGAGTGTACAAAATGACACATCAGTTCAAACTCTGAAGATCTCCAGTTTCTCCCCACAAAGAATTAAAAAAAAAAACCCACATTAATCAAATTAGAAAAATTACCCATGAAACCACAGATAGAAAAAAAAGCAATGAAATAAAGAAACAAAGAAAGCTGGGCGAAAAAAAGAACAAAAAGAACTAGAGCAGATTAATGATCACAGTATGTCATCACATGAGAAATGGGCTTATCTGTTCCAAAACACTGGGGGAAAAAAAAAGGAAGATAGGAAATGGAAGGTGGGTAGGAAGGGGAGGAGAGAGGAAGAAGAGACAGCAAAAGTATATTTATGAATTATTGTTAAGCACAAGCTAGAATCCAAGAGGCCGAAACACAAAATTCTGGGGCCATTCAAAACATGGTTTCCCTAAAGAATAATGATGAGCCCGCAGACAAGGTTAACAGATGAAAGAAAGTGACGGTCCCTGGTGGAGGCTTGGCTGGGTGTTCAGTCGCCCTTTCCTGGGCTTTTCCTAAAGAAGAAAGATTTATCTCTGAGACATGCAGAGAATGTCTCCCTCAACCTCCCTGTGGATCTTCTTCACAAAGCTGCCATAGGCATGAATATGGTCTTATACAGTCCATTTTGTATTAAAAAGTAATTAATAGTCAGGGATTGGATCGGTTTCCACAAGGACATGTCAATTATTGGTGAAGCAAGAGGCGTTGCATAAAAGTTGTTTGAGTGAAGAAGACAGGGGACAGCACTCTGGGAACCATTATCCCCTATAAAATTTTATAGTTACATTTTCAAGTGGCCCAAGGCCATATTTCATGCAGATCCTATAAGCACAAAAGCAGCACATAAAGCATATTTGTTTATCGTATAGGCTGATGGAGAAATGAGAATTTCCACCAGGGCACACAGCCAAGACATGGCAGAGCAGGATCCCCCAGAACTTTACAAGCTTGATGACACTGGCCAAGCAGCAGGAGGAGAGCCAGAAATCCTGCCTCCCAAACTAAAGGTGACCCCAGCTGTGAAGCCTCTCTCCTGACTCAAAACCCCCAACAGTCTTTAACTCCCTTTGCCTATGAATATTCTTTTATATTGTATTTATTTCTGTCTACTCTCCCTTAAGGGACCAAGAATTTCTTTGATAAGAGAACTTGTGTTTCATTCAGCCTTGTTCCTGATGCAATCTAGCACAGGTAATAAAAATTCTGTGTTTGGTCATGTTGATCAATTATATATCTAGGAGGGAAAATACACAGTTTAATAGAGTTATTTTTTAACATGATTCTTTGCTCCCACAGAAGTTCATGCTAAGATTTACCAATCAGAAAATTATTTAGGACCAAAGGTCTTTATTACTCAGAATCTATAAATTTAAAACAGAAAACTTTGAGAGAAAATGATGTATACCTCAATTTCTTGATCTCTGTTCTGAAAAATTATAACTCTCAAAGTTCTGGAGAATCATAATAAACATTTACATATTAAGGCATGAAGGACATTGTATGTTTTGAAAAAGCTTGTTTTTTTAAACTGAGGTGTCCATAAATTTTATTATGCATTGAAATTTTCTATCATCTAACACCTACTCTCCCCTCTATGGAGTTGACATTCCTGAGCACACACTTTGGGAAATGTTGCCCTGACACAGGGTCTCATGAGAAAATAAAATAAATATATTTTACCTCAATTCTTCCAGACATGTTTGCCTTGACGATCCTCAATTAATATAAACACATATAGACACATTTCTTTAAAAGAAACAATGAAGAGCCTTTAAAATGTAACGTATGGTAGAGAGCCTTCCACTTGAAGTCCTCCAGTGGCCTAGCAACACTAAGAATAAAACTCCAACTCCTTGCCCTGGCCTTGACCCCACCCCATCTCTTAACAAGCTACGCTTGTCCGCTTGACGACTAGGCTCCAGTCACTCTGGGTCCTCTTGGTTCAGAGCCTTGGAGCTTGTGTCTTTGCCTAAAGCGTTCCTCCCATAAATTTTACTTTTCTCATCACTCAGTTCCCAGGTTACAATTTACCTTACATTCCATTACGAAACTGATGTTTCTCTCTATGGTGTCTTTCACCAGGTTTACTGTTCCTTTACTCACTTATTTACTTATGTACTGTTTATTTACTCACCTGGATATGTCTGATAGCATACCTGGCAGATTGTTGTGTTTCTCATAGTTTGTTAAACATGTAAATGATGAAATGAAGGAATCATACTACCTCTAAATATGTGGTCTGAGAACATGAAGTTGCAATGAGCGCAAATTCTTTCAAATTCATCATTGTTGCAATTTTTACACAAAACATTAATTCTGATGTTATGTTCACTCTCTAAAAACTTTCAATGACGCCCCAGTTTCTTAGAATAACATAGAAAATAACTTTATAAATCTGGAACTCTTTTAAGATTTTCAGATCCAATTCTAATGTGTGTGGGGGAGCGGAGGGTGGGGTCTCCTCACCCCCACAGCACTAAACATGGTATCTAAGAACTCAGCTCAGTTCTGTCACTCTCTAACCAGAGATAACACCAGATTGAGCCAGTTATGTGTTCATTTTACCAGACTGCCTCCCTATTGCCCTCCTCCCCAACTTTTGAGGCCAGTTGCAAGCCCCAGGGTGTTACCTGTGCTTCTGACCAACTGGCTAGACTGGAGGTCTCAGTGAACTTCTCCTTAGGTTCTCTTAATTTGCAAGACTGGCTCACAGATCTCAGAGAAGTGCTTAGTTTTGATGACCAGTTTGTTAAATAATATGATAAAGGATATGAATCAATAGCCAGATGAAGAGACATATAGGGTGAGGCATGGGGAAAGGGCACAGAGCTTCCACACCTTCTCCAAGTGCGTCCCTTTTCCCACATCTCCAGGTGTTCATCAACCTGGAAGATCTCCAAACCTTGTTCTTTTGGCTTTTTATGGAGACTTCATTGCATAGTCAGGATTGATTAAGTCATTGTCCATTGGCTGACCCAACCTCCAGACCCTCTTCTCTCTCTGGAGTGTGTGAGAGGAGGATATCTGAAAGTTCTAACTCCCTAATCACATTGTTGGTCCTTCTGGAAGCCTATGCACCCTGCTCTTGGGTGAAGTCCAAATGTCACCTTCACTGACATCACAGAAGACACCAGAGACCCTTAATACTTAAGAAATTCCAAGCATTTGGGGAACTGTGGGCCAGAAACTAAATAAAGACCAAATCATTCAAATGATCAAATATATATTTCTTATAAGTCACAATAACATAGGGGAAAAAAATACTTTTCTAGATTAAATTACACCAAGTTCTCCCTCTTGGTGCACAATAAACATTAACCAAATGAGCAATTAACCATCTTTCTAAATTCATGACAAAGTATATATTCCAGTGAAAGAAATCCTTCAATCCCCTGGAATCAAACCTAGAAATATTTATACATATTTTGCTACTGCAGGGAAAGATCTTTCTTCCTCTAAATCCAGTCCCTTCATACCTGTTCTAGATCTATCTCGTCTTATCTCCTCAGAAAGTTGACTCCTTTATTATACTATTATCTATTTTTTTTCTGTTTTAAAGATAGTTTTATTGAAGTGTAATTGTCACACAATTAACTTTACCTATTTAAAGTATACAACTTGGTAACTGTATCAGAGGATACATTTCATACTTCCATGCACCTGTGAAATGAATCATCAGTACCATCAAAATAGTCAACCTGGGTAGCCCCTCCCCGGCCCCCCGGAAAACCCTCCTCTCCTGTTGCTCTCTGAAATCTACCCACTGGCTGCAGGCAAAATTCTGAAATGCTTTCAGTCACTGTGTATTATTTTGTGTTTTCCAGAACTTTAGATGGATGGAATCGTACAGTTTGTATCCCCCTATTTATGGCTCCTCACTCATCTTAATGATTTTGAGATTTGTCCATGTTGAGCCATGTTATTGCTGAATAGTATTTCTTTGGATGGATAAGCACAGTTTATTTATCCATTCACCTGTTGATGGGCATTTGGGTTATTTTCAATTTTTATTATGACAAATAAGAAGTATTCATGTATAAGTATGGTCATGTGTTTTATTTCTCCAAGGTAAATATCCACAAGTGGATTGGCTGGACTGTCTCATAAGTCATACATGTCAATTTTTAAGAAATTTTCTAACTAATTTCCAAAGTGCTTATGCCATTTTACATTCCCATCAACACTGTATGAGAGTTCAATTCCTCTAGACTCTCATCCACACTCACTACAGTCAGTTTTTAAAAATATGTTAACTGTTGTAACTGATGTATAGTGGTATCTCATGTTTTTAATTTGAATCTCGATAATGATTAATAATTATGAGCATTTTTACATTTTTTTGCCATCTGTGTATTCTCTTTGGTTATGTGTCTGTTCCAATCTTTTGCCTATTTTTTGTATTTTAATTTTTTTTTAATTTTTATTTAAATTCAATGTTGTTAACATATAATGTATTATTAGTTTCAGGGGTAGAATTTAGTGATTCATCAGTTGCATATAACACCGAGTGTTCATTCCATCCTACGCCCTCCACCCGGGCACCCATAATGCCCATCACCCGGTTGCACCATTCCCCCATCCACCGCCCCTCCAGCAAATCTTAGTTTGTTTCCTAGAGTTAAGAATCCCTTATGGTTTGTCTCTCTCTCTCTCTCTGTTTTTATCTCATTTTATTTTTCCTTCCCTTTCCCTATGTTCATCTGTTTTTTTTTCCTTAAATTCCACATATGAGTGAAATCATATGGCATTTGCCTTTCTCTGACTTACTTCACTGATGCCTATATTTTTAATCAAGTTGTTTGTTTTCTTATTAATGCACTTCAAGAGCTCTTTTTATATTCAAGCTGCAAGTTCTTTATCATAACAGACATATGATTTGCAAATATTTTTATTCCATCTGGATGTTTTATAAGCATTTCAACTTTTATAAAAGCCAGAAATTTAATAAATTGTCCCGAAACCTGTTCTTACTCTGGTATTCCGTTTCTCAGCAAACCCATCTAGTTTGCCAAAACAGAATCATGGCAATTGTCTTCGACTTCTTCCTCTATTTCATTTCTCCTCCTTCTAACACATCAGTCAGTCACCCAGTCATGTCTATTTGACCTCATAGATAGAACCACTTGCCCCCACTATCTCTCTCTGCTCTCCTCACTGGTTTTCCTGGCTATGGTTTTATTCCCTCCAATTCAGTCCCCCATAAAGCCCAATGTGGCTTTGTTCATGTGCCACTGCTTTGATGACCTGCCTGTTTAGCAGGGACCCTTTCAGGGACGTATGAGACTCCATGGGGAAATGTTTCTTTAATCTTTATCCTGACCCAAAGGACCCATCATCATCTCTCCCTTACTAGTACCCCACTCTGTTTCCTTCCACACTTCCTCTTCCATGTTATATTCCAAGCAGATGCAACCACCTCTAGATCCTCAAAACTATAAACACCATTTTCCTGTCACTCAGGCCCTTGTCTGTGCTTCCCTTTCTACCTAGAACAAAAGGGGCACTTACTTTTTGTGGGACTATCTCCTACTTATCTTATGTTCCCTGTGGAATGTACCTTCCATGAGGCCTCAGATTTTGTCATGTCATCACTGGATGCAGTGCAAAAATGTCCATCTTTAAAGACCAGATGGAAGCCACCACTTCCATAAAGCCATCAAAAAGCCAGGCAAAATTAATTACATCTCTATCTGTTCTCTTGTAGTACTGTGTGTCTCCTACCACACCAGCAATACTTCATTATTACACTTACTTCCTGTTGCTGAAGGGAGAGCTTTGCAAGGACAAGGACAATGGTTTACTTGACCCATGAGATACTGTCTCAGAAGTCCCTAGCATACTACCTTCATGCATTTTATTTCCTTTTGTTTTCCATAATTTTTCCTTCCTTTACTCATAACAAATACAATGGATTATTAAGTTAATACAATCAATCAATTAGAAAGTGATGGATATCATATTTCAAATAAATCAGAATTGTGAAATCCATAGAAACATAGACCTATGCATGCTATGAATACATATGGCTCTATATACCTATATAATACATTTTCAACAAAGTCACATTATTAAGTTAATTTCTTATGTGTATCACATGTGAACAGAGGCAGACACTTTTATATAAATAGTTGGGTACATATTAAATTTTTAACCTATAAATAGAATGTTCTGGGAGGGTGTACATTATTTCTACATATGTAGAACTATATGCTGACATATAATACTATATATATATAGTACTATATAGTACATATAGTACTATATATATATATAGTATATATATATATACTAAAAACTTTAAGATATAACCAGTTGCACCATAAAAAATGGAAGATTTTAAAAATAGAAACCACACCTTTCTGCTGAGGGAATGGGCTCATACACAGTAACATCACGGACACATTGTGACAACCCAGTATTTTTCTGGTGTAGTCAAAGACCTCCCTGGCAGCTGATTTGAGGTTACGGTTTCTCAAACCACATCCCAACGGACAGCTATATCAAAGTCTTCCTCTTTATGTCAAACATTCAGCTTGCAGGACACCAGCCCAAAGCCACCACATCAGAATATCTGGGGATTCGGCCCATGACTCAAGATGTTTCAGAAACCTGACAGAGGATTCTGTGGTACCCTGCCTCCTGCGAGTCAGTGATCTAAGGCAACCTGCCTTGGCCAAGCAGGCTTGCGTGGAAGAATGAGAGCACGATGGGGCAGCAGCTGTGAGTGGGAAGTAAGAAGTTCTGTGTGAAGCACAGAAGGCTGACTGCATGGTGGGTGCTGGCAGGCACAGGGACCGGAGTCACCAGGCTGTGGGTGATCACAGAACAAGGATTGTTTTAACAAGGACCTTCTGTTCCCCTTCAAGGTTAAGGAAACAAGACTCACAGCTGTCTGCTTTTCCACTTCTCACTTCCTTTTCACTCTCCTCCTGTTCTTTGACCTTTCTGTGAACATGTTTTCCACCAGAAATATGCTCTGAATCTTGGCAGAACTCAGTGCTCCTCCCTCCTTCCTGCCTTGTCTCCTCCTGATGTCTTGCCATAGCTGATCCAGATTCTGGTTATGGACGAGGGCAGAGAGTGGCGGCCACCACCTAGCATCTTAGAAAAAATCACTTCTGAAATCAAGTGGCTATTGTTCTTCATGCTCAGAGAAAATTAGGGATGAGAGGCATTTTAAAATCTAGGCTAACACACTCCTCATTTTCAGCTAAAGAAACAGCTTCAGAAAGCAGTGAAGAAATTCTGAGCTTCAGAAAGCAGTGATGAAACAAACTTAGGAGCGAACCTGATCTGGTATCCGGGACTCCCTCTCTCACGCGATCTTCTTCCAGGAATCCATTGTAATGCATTTTTAAATACAATTCTTGTCTATTACCTTCTGTAGGCACCACATAAATAATTTTAAAGTATAAATGAAACATTGAATGGTTAATTGATTAATGACTAAATGATGAATGAACATATTGATGAAAAAAGAGAATTAAGAATGGGTTTCAGTATCAGGTAGGCAGCCTATGGTTGCTAGAAACCCAGATGTGGTCAATAAACTGCTTTTTAGAAAAGCACTTCATTATCTGTAATTTGTCATTTTATATTGCATTATGAGTAACCTAACATATATGTGACACTTGACCTTACAAAACATTTCTCATATGTAATTCTATTTGAGCCTTTTAAAAATATTAACAGATATTCATAAACTTGCCCATAAGCTTTAACCAAAAAAACCTGGCATTGGCAGACATGAAGAAATTTGACATGCAGCTCGCTACAAGCAGCGTTGGAACACAAACCCATACCTATTTACAATGAAGGAGCAAGACAACAGTAGCCCTTCCGAGAAACCTGTAATAGGAAACTCAGATAGTCTGTTTGATTATTTAAGCCAAATAGGTCAAAATGCTTTCTATTTTATGTGTAAATAATGTAAATTAGCTACACTGGGGATAAAAAGGAATCACAGCAACTAGATTTAAAATTTAAGAAGAAATAGGTAAAGATACAGAAGGAGAGTGGAAGGAGAGCTAAGGACTGCAGTATGTGATGACTGGGATGGGCTTTGCTAAAAGCATCTGGATCCACCACCACTGGCTCATGCATATCTTCTACCATTTTGAATACAATTATGAATTCTGACCACAAGAGGCTACTCAGGGTCCATTGGGAAATCATAGTAGATGCTGCCTTCTGTGTTCATATTTATTTTTTTGATTTGTATTTAATATTATTCTTTATTTGAAAGGAAATACATTTCTGTAGAGTACAAACAAATGTGCTTTATGATTTATCTTAAAATATATAAAATATAACTTAAAATTTATGTTTATTACTATTCTATTTATGAATAACACATCAGGGCTGTATAGAATGACTTTTGACCTGGTAATATCCATATTGATAGATCATTAGAAATAGTCTGAAAAGGGTTTGTTGCCTCAATGAAATTCCAGTGGACCCAGTGGTCTGGGTATGTTGAGCTAGTCCTCCATGATGAAGGGAAAGATGCTCCTCCTTGTACTTCCTTCTACTGAGAAAGAAAAAGAATGCTCAGTAGTCTCTTTGAATTTCAGAAGCAGCATTCAACAAGTTTGGGTACCTCCTTCAAACAGTTGGGCAAATGACCTCAAAGACTTCCATCTTTGATTTGGTATATTCATTATTTATTGCTACATAATGCATTAGCTCCAAATTTATCAGTTTAAAACAATAAAAATGTCTTCTCTTATTGTTTCTGTAGGTTAGAAGTCTGGGAGCACTTTACCTGGGTCCTCTGGTTCAGGGTGTGACACAAGGGTGGGAGGTGATCAAGGTGTTCGTTGGGGTTGCAAAGTTTAATTTGGGGGGCATTACCTTAAAAGCCCACTTATGATCCTGTTGGCAAACTTCAAAGATTCGCTTCCAAGCTCACTGGTTCTTGCCTGGAAGCGTCCTTTCCTGGCCTTATGTGTCTAACCATAGAGCTCTTCACAACATGGAAGATTTCTTCCCCCAGAATGAAGGCTTCAAGAGAGAATAGACTGAAGGAAGAAAGTTATGGTCTTTTTGTACCCTAACCTAGGAAATGATAGCCTCTCCATTTTGCTGCTTGTTTTTTTCCCCCCTAGATGTGACTGCCCAGTTCTATCCCACATTCAAAGGGAAGGAATTGCATAAGGGAGTGAATGAATATTAGCAGTCAGAAATTATTAGAAGCCGCTCTAGAGACTGTCAATTTGGAGCTCAGAACAAAAGAAAGCTTTCTAGGTAGGGTAGCCTGCACAGCAAAGAGCTCTATCTCCAAACCCCTAGGACTTGATAGCACGTGAAGTACCTCGGTCAAAGTACCTGATTGGGATGCTGCACAGAGCTTATAAAAAACCTCAGAAATAACAGTAGCAGGCTCATCGCCAAATCAGCTAAAATCTTGGGGGAAAATCATGCCTTCTTCCATCATTAACCATTCTCCTTTTCTTAAATAGGTTTTAGAGTTTAATCAGGTCTTGGAGAGACTGAACACACATTCTTGAGAGACCAAGTAATCACCCAATCTAAACTGCTCGTGGTGAACAGGACGTTGATTCAAATAGACACAGTTAGGCATCTAAAGCAGCGCTCCCTCATCCAGTAGAAATAAATAGTATACTGAGGGCTGTTATTGTTAGGAGCCAGAAAGCCCTGAAGAATGGAGACTCTCTTTTCATTGATTTCTACCTATTGTGACGTATATCTTTTCAAACTTCATATTTAGATCTTTAAAAAAATTGTTGATTTATGCACTTTTCAGGAAAGTTCTATTCCGTTAGTGTGGTCCAGTCACTCTTGTTCCAGAGCCTCTGGCTTTTCCTCAAGGAGGTTATATATGTGATATTTTATCTTCATAAGTATCATTTTTTCTCATATTTTTCATTCGTTTCATCCTTTTGCAATGCCTTCTTGGAGAACCTCGCAGTGTTTTCCCCAGTACCATTGGTTTATTATTTCAAAGTGCTGATTCTGATTCTAGCAGCTACTGGTGGGTTTTTAATTCTTTGACTATGCTTTACCATTCTTGAAATAGTTCTTTATTCCATGTAGCATCTTTTTTAATGCAAACTGCCTTCTTTTAATTTCATCATACTTTCTCCTTATGGCTTTCAACTTCTGTTTCATAGAAACGGATTTCTTTTTGTATCCTGATGCCTATACCAGCTTTGAAACTTTATTTTTTAATTCTTTTCATGCTCTAAAACATTTTGGTCTTAGGAATCCTTCACATTCTTACAAATTATAGAGGAACCCAAATAGATTTTATTCTGCATATTATATCTGTTGATGTTTACTGCACTAGAAATTAATACAGAAATTTTTAAATAGTTAATAGTTTATTGAAATAATATAAACACATTACAAGCTAACATGAAACATTTTTAAAAGCAATAACTATACTTCTCCCCCCAATAAAACACTATAAGTAGAGTAATATTGTTTTACAATTTTGCAAACTTCTTTAATTCTTGACCTAGTGGAAGAGAGATAGTCACATATTTCAATCTGATACAAAAATCACATGTCATGCATCCTCTCAAAAGCGCTACCTTATCCTTTGAGAGAATGAAGTACAAAGTGTAAACAGCATCCCAATATTATTATGAAAATAGTTTTTGCCTAATGTGCCCTCTTGAAAGGGTCTCAGGGACCCCATGTCTCTAGACCACACTTGGAAAATTACTGCTCTAATATATATTTTTCAAAGGTTAGCTCTTCTGAGTTTGGACTGTAATTTATCATTTCAATTCATGTTACTGGTTCCTTCACTGTTATATCATTATTGGATAGGACATGCTTTTATAATACAAGATTCACATAATACATTACGGAAATCCACTTCGAATTCTCCTGGCCAATGGAAGATGGGGTAAATCACACTAATCCCCCACCAGTGCTTCATGTTTCTCGGTCTCTGCATTGTATGCCATATAATCTGTCAATACCCTCATAGGAAGGAAGACTGCGAGGCTTCTGAATCTGGGCTCAGCCACATGATTTGGCCAGTAGAGGATACAAAAGGAGGCTTGTAATAGGCTATGCTTCTGATGGTTCCATGGAAAGAACAGGACAGAGTTAGTTCACTGGTCCTAGGAGGGAGGATGAGAGAAACTTGGCAGAACTTCAATTTAGACCAGTGGAGTTCCAGGCAGCTCACAGAACCAGGAGCTATATAAATAACTGATTATCGGGGCTCTACCCAGGGCTCCACTCAGGACACCCAGTGTCTGCCTTCAGCTCAGGCCATGATCTCAGGGTCGTGAGATTGAGTCCCACATTGGACTCCTTGCTCAGCAGGGAGCCTGCTTCTTCCTTTCCCTCTGCCTGCCATTCTCCCTGCTTGTCATCTCTCTCTCTGTGTCAAATAAATCTTTAAATTAAAAAAATCTTTGAAAAATAACAATAAAATAAATAAATAACCGATTCTGGCTTAAACCCCTAAATTTTTGTTTATTAAATAGCAGTTGTTAACTGAAGCAAGAAAAAAAAAAAAAGGAAAAGGAACCAGTACTTACTGAACACCTAGGAAATGTACAAGATATAATACTATTTGTCAATCAATTAATGTAATCTGAGTAGTTAAGTATGTTTTCTGGGTTATCCAAGCTAGAAAACAGAATAGATAATGGAACGTAGGTCTGTATGAAGACAAAAGCCCTCACTGTTTTCCTGGAAAAGTTAATGGGACTCCATAGGGACTGTTATCAGCAAAAGCAACAGAAATGATGTATGAATATTAAGGCTTTTAAAGATCTCTGAGGTAGTGAGTTGATTTAGCAGTCAACATGTATGTGGTGTTCAGTTGACTCTTTCCAACAAGATTTAGAACATGTTTCTGTGTTACCTGAAGGCTACCTTCCCTAGGCTGTCAATCATTTTTATTCTATGTATTATTTCAACCATAAGAAGTTTTATCCCTGACATCTCCCCATCAAACTTTAAATGTTCCCATTAGGAACTACTTTATTATTTAAACTACTGGACAACAGAATTCATCAGAACCTTATTAGCAAATTGTTCAGGATGAAGTTGTGATATTCTTGGTGTTGTCTGGTGGGGGACAGAACCAGTTTTTAGTAGCTGTCTCTCTGGAGAAAGTTCTGTCATTACTTCGGTAAGGTAGGTAATGTTATTTATGGAGAACACAGTTATTGTCTTTGATTAACTTAACAGAATTGTATGGAGTTGTTATTAAAATTATCCAACATAGATGCAGAGACCTAAAATAGTGCCTTCAAGGGAAGGTATACAGGAGCAGATTTTAGATTAAGAGAAAGACAGTTTTTACAAATAGAGTACATCAACTAGTGAGATTCCCATTACTAGAGATTTAAGTGATCACTTACCAAGGATTCTTGGTATGTAGTCAGAGGCTCTCATCTGCTTCCACAGATGTTTGGCAAATCCCTTTTGCCCAATACATGCTTTTTGAAGGTCTGTGACACCCTCTACAGAATCATATGCAAAACTGCCTGTAAGGCTATGTGTTCTCTTCTTGAAGAAGGTCCCTAAATTGCATTATTCTCAAAGGATCCCTGAGTGTTAGAAGATTAACAATCAGGAAAACATCCATTCATGTGGAATGGGTTTGAACTAGATGAACTCTGTATCAAACCAAACAGTAATACCCCCGCATACTAAGAATTTGTTATCTTTTCTTAGCCAAAAGAGCATCTATGAATGTGATACATATATATATTGTATTTTCTTTATCCACTCATCTGACAGACAAATGATAGACACACTGACAGACACATAGGTTATTTCCATGTCTACATTTTCATATACTTAGGTGCCTTCTTAGTCTACTATCTTGCTGATATCCTCTTGTTTATCTTTTGCTCAGAAAAAAAATCAGCAAGCATGAAAGATTGTAACTATCTGAGGATAACTTAGTGCTATTTTGTTTTAAATGATGGGGCTTGCTCCTTGGTTGGCTGTTAAGGAAGTTGACCTTGCAACTCATAAGTCTACATCAAGAATTTTATTTATTTATTTACTTACTTATATTTACTTATTTGTTTACTAACTGGTCTTGTTATATGTGCTTGGATATAGAGTACTTTATTTTTTTTAATGATTTTATTTATATATTTGACAGAGATAGAGAGAGAGACCTTGAGGTGGGGAAAGGTCAGAGGGAGAAACTGGGTCCCTGCTGAGCAGGGAGCCCAATGCGGGACTCGATCCCAGGACTCTGGGATCATGACCTGAGCCGAAGGCATGTGTTGAACTGACTGAGCCACCCAAGTGCCCCATGGTATAAAGTACTTTCAAATACTTGGTAAACAGCATATGCTTGACTAACTCAGCTCAGAAATGCAAAATAAATTGCCATGGCTCCAAACCAAGCTATATTTTTAATGTAAAGTGAAGTGTTTTGTTCAGCCTTAAATGCCTAAATGTACCTTGCAGCAACAATTGGAAGAACATTCTGATTGAAATGGAAGGCTTTATACTAATATGTTTGTTTCTAAAAATGCTCATAAACAGATCTAAGTAATTTGTCATGTGCTTTGTGAATATTCACAATTGTTTTGTTTATATTACATATGACGGCAAGTGAAAAGTAGATATTAAGCGCTTACATGCTTAATTTGATACTGCATTATATGAAGTTCTTACCTTTTCATTTTAGGCAGAAGAGAAGGATACAGATAATTGATCAAAAAGAGGAATAAAAAGCCTGTTCTCACCCTGAAGGTTCCCGTACAAAAAGAATGTAACAGGGAAGCATGTGACGTCTTTCATTTGGTTCCACAAAATATGCAGGAATAAATTAAGAAGCATGTGCATATGTTGCAGTGTGTGAGAAAGAGCTTAAGGGTTCTATGAAATTTTAATTTTGATAAGAAACAGCAGTATGCTGGGTGAAATGAAACTGTACAATGAAGACATAACTGTCGTGAATCTTTAGGCACTGAATATTATTATGTCAAAATAGATTTTTTAAAATTATAAACACAAGAAACAAACTGACAGAAAAACATTAGAATTGAATCACATAATAAACTTCCCTTAGCTATTGCTATGTTAAGTAGGCAAAAAATAAATAATAAATGTGTGTATAAGAAATCTTATAAAAATACACAAATAAAACTGTTGACAAGATGAATCATTATAAGGCAAAAAAGGTCTTTTCTTTTTAAAAGATTTTATTTGTTTATTTGTCAGAGAGAGAATGAGAGCACAAGCAGGCAGAGTGGCAGGCAGAGAGAGAAGCGGGCTCCCCGCTGAGCAAGGAACCCAGTGTGGGACTCAATCCCAGGACCCTGGGATCATGACCTGAGCTGAAGGCAGCTGCTTAACCAACTGAGCCATCCAGGTGCCCTACCAGAAAGGTCTTAACAAATGCTAGCAAACATATCCTAAAGGAAACTAAGGGATACATTATGAATAAATAGGATAAATTCTAGGTGTGTGAAGATGGTCCAATATTAGAATGTATATTATTATTATTATTTCTCAGAACAAGAGAATAAAGAAGATACATATGAGAATTGTATCAATAAATGTAAAAAGACATTTGGTAACATTTAACCTACATTCTTGATTTTTTTAAACGTTAGAATAAAAAACTCAGTTATAGTCAAAAACAAACTTTTAGAATGCACATTATTGTTATTCCATTTTCTGATTTCACCCATTTTCTTAATATTATTCTATTGTTTAAACTGTGTCTGTTCATAATTGTGGATTACATGATCACTTCTTTATTTTCAAACTTTGCATGCCTTTTCTCTTTTGGAGTAATACCTCTTAGTGTACTTCCTGGTAGCAACTAGCTAGACACTCCCCAGGTCCCACTTCCAACTAAATGCTTCTATTGTGCTGACCGGTCATTTGCAGTTATTCTTTACTGAAATGTTTACTTATACTTCAGTTCCACATTTTAAACCAGGTATTACCTTTTTAATAAAAAAAAAAATGGATTTTATTTATTTATTTGACAGAGAGAGAACACAAGCAGAGGGAGTGGCAGAAGCAGGCTCCCTGCTGAGCAGAGAGCCCAATGCAGGGCTCTATCCCATGACCTGGGCTGTGGCAGACACTTAATGACTGAGCCACTCAGACACCCCTTACGTTATGTTCTTTTATGTTCAAATAGTCTTAAATAGAGAACCCAATGGGAAATTTATATTGACTAAATACACAGTTTTGGGCAACACTAATTTTTAGAATTATTTAAATGTTTTATAAACGAATTTTTCACGACTATTATATATCCCTTTCATGCTATAATGTAGTAAGGTCACATCTAGTTATATTTGCTTGAACTCTAAATATTAAATTACTGAAATCATGCATCTATTTTGAAGTTGGCATTCCCAAATTCACCTAAAACTTTAGACATATAATAAGAAGATTATTATGAAAAGGCAATTTTAAGTCAGTGTTAACAAATGGGTATATATGTATGTCGGAAGATGTCATTGAGAGGCCATGACTGTCTTGCTGACCCACAAACTGAACCTGGTAACCAGAAGCTTCTCACCTCCTCCCCTGTTTTTGGAATATACTTTCTGTCCACAATTCCTATGTGGGGAGCCACTTCCAGGATTCAGCCTTGAGGGAGTGTGGTGTTGTTGACACCATTTGTGACTAAAGCTCATTCAAAGCCTCTGTAGAAACTCTTAAGATTCTGGCGGGCAGTTGCCCAAAGTAAGCCTCATAAGTAAGTTCCCTTGCCACCTGCCACCTACAATCTGGAATGGTCTGCCCTTCTTTGGTCTCTCTTTGCCCTCTATGCTCAATCATGGGGGCCAGTTTCAAATTTCACCTGTGAAGCTCCTAAGGTTTCAAATGAACAGTTGGTAAGTCAGCCAGGAGACCAAAAAAAAAAAAAAAAAAAAAAAAGGGGGGGGGGGGACTTCCCCTCTATGAGGGAAATCCCGGTTTGGTCATTGATCTCTATGTGGGGAGAGGTGGCCTCTGTCAGATGCTGTGGGCTGCCACATGAGTACAAGGACACCCCAAAAACACTATCTGACTTAACACGCTTTTTGAGGAATGGTGGAGTGTGCTATGTCAGAGGAGGGAAAGCAGGGGGCCGGCCTCTCCTGTGGGCAGTTTGGCCACTGATGGCCATCCAGAGGCTGAAGCCTGAGTTAGAAAGTTTCAAGAAGAACTGAGTGCAGGTGCCCACTGTTCTGCTGACGTCAGGACTTTCAGACAAGATCGGAAAGGAGGATAAGAAGTTTTGCAAAAGGAGGAGGATGCAGGCTGATGGGGATTAATGTCCAGAGCACTTGTGACAAAGCCTGATGGGGACACCAAGAAACAGAATCCCTGGGAAAGCGAGGAGAGAAAATGGAGGATGATGTGATGATTTACAGTTAAACAGATAAACATGACAAAATGTCCCTGCCGTCTGACCCTGAGCACAAAGGAAAACAAAAGCATCACAACACCCCCCCAGACAGAGCCCTTCCCCCAGTTCAGAAAATGCTCATGCTGAGAGAACACACACCCATTCAGGCCAAGTTCCAGTAAAGTCCAGGAAAAGTATCCCAGTTTGGTGTGATTGTGGGATATGAGGGACAATGGCGTCACTCAGATTGGGCAGAAGACAAAGGAAATGAGCATTATCATGACACGCCCCACCTTCTGGCAGCCCCTAACTAATGTTCCCACGTTCAAGATACTCTCTGCATTATAGATGGTATTATTCTATCCTGTGGGAAGACCTTGAAAATCTAGAAATGCAATACACTCTTAGGGAGTCGGGAATTAGATAGACCTTCTAAGCCCAGGTCTTTGAGGGCTCTGATCTGGCCATATTTGCCCACATTCTCTGTAGGAAAGAAAGCTGAGATGCTTCAGTCTGCCCTCAGCACCTGGAAAGGGATGCTGATACCCCTGCTATGCCCATCCATGGGACAACACGTGATTTGGGGCAGTCCATCGCTGACCTGGGGGAAACTGACCAGTCCCAGGAACAGGTATGAACTACAGGAAAGACTCAAGACACAGGAAGGTTGCAGAGCCAAAAAGCTATCCTGATAGGCTATAAAAGGTCTGATAAAAGTAACCTGTAAGTAAATGTCATTTGACCTTGTTGCTGCTGGGATCCACCTGAAAAGACAGACTGACACCCTAATGCTATATTGGGTGGCACGTAAAAGTCTTAAAACCTGAACAATAGTTCAGATCTCCCCTACCATCCCTAGTACCTTGCCTGCTTCTGCAGAGGCCTTGGGCATAGTCTTTTTCTGGGTAGGTGTCTCCCACACCCCAGGTATAGATAGGACACTGGCCAATAATTTCTCCCAGGTAAGGGTTATTGGGGACATCAGAGGCCCCATATTGAAACTCACTATACACTGGTCCCCCAGAAATAAGCAAATAAATGACAGCTTTGGTGGATGCTGGAACCAAATAATACACGGTAACCCACAAAAGTTTTCTGGTCTCCATAGTGGGTTACAGAGGGTCTTCTGGATCTAAGTTATTTATCAGATATGATGTTATATGGTTTGCAGATGTTTTCTCCCAGGCTATGATTTGTCTTTTCAATCTCTTAAGGTGTCTTTAAAGCAAAAATACTTCTAATTCTGATAAAGTCCAACTTACCAATTTGTTATTTCACAGGTTGTGAGGGGTTTTTTAAGATTTTGTTTATTTATTTGACAGACAGAGATCACAAGTAGGCAGAGAGGCAGGCAGAGAGAGAGGAAGGGAAGCAGGCTCCCCGCTGAGCGGAAAACGCATCGAGGGACTCGATCCCAGGACCCCGGGGTTAATGACCTGAGCTGAAGGCAGAGGCTTTAACCCACTGAGCCACCCAGGCACCCCCACAGGTTGTGTTTTTATATCACACTAAATACTCTTCATCCAATCCAAGATCATTAAGATTTTCTCCTTTTTTTTTGTCCTTTTCGTGTTTTATCTCTTATATTTCAATCTGTGATTCATTTTAAGTTAATTTTTGTGCATCATGTGAGTCAAGAATCTAAATGTATTTGTTTTGCATGTGGCGATCCAGTTGTCCCAGAACTATGTTGAAAATGTCATCTCCTCCCCAATTATTGTTTGCCACCTTTATTAAAAATCAAAAGACCATTTATATAAGGATGTATTTCTGGACTTTCATGGTTTTCTATGTCCATCCTTATACCAACACCAAATCATTTTGGTTATTGAGTTTGACTTTAGAATATGTTTTCAGATCAGGTACTATTAGCCCTCCAGTCTTGACATTGTTTTGGCTATTCTAGGTTCTAGGTTATTCTAGGTCCTTTGCATTTCCAAATAATCTTTATGATCTGCTAGTCAAATGCTTCAGAATGCATGCTTCCTGGTATCTTAACCATTACACAGACCTCCAATTCCAGTTAACACGTGACCAGATTTACCCTCCTGCATAAATAATCAGAACAAGTATGTGTGACAATGAACACTCTATGTTGTCCATTAAGCAGTGTAGAACAGGGATCCCTGAAAGTTCGGAAACAAAAGAGGTGAGATCTTTGATGACCCCAAATTACTGCCTGGAGAAAGTCCCCAGGTCACAGTGTGGGAGGAGGTGCCCAGGAAGAGGGCAGTGCACTCCCTGAGTGGAGATGATGCAGTTGGCTGAGGGAGGAGGTGGGACAAGAAGACTCTAAAGAGGAATAACTTCATAGAAAGAACTCTCCAGAGATCTTAGCAGGTTCTCCTGTAGCATTCAGTTCTTTGTCACTAACCAGTTTTTTAAAAAGGGGAAATTAAGCATATCTCAGATTGACATCTAAATTCAGAAGACTCATCTGTTACTGTTACTAACGTACAAAAGCAACAACTGTGGCAATACTTGAAGGAAAATATTAAGAATCAAAAAATGTGGGGTACCTGGGTAACTCAGTCAGTTAAGCGAGGGACTCTTAATTTCAGCTCAGGTCATGATCTTAGGGTCCTAAGATCTAGCCCGGGGTCCGGCTGTGCACTCAGCAGGAACTCTGCTTCTCTCTTCCTCTCCCTCTTCCCCTCTTCTCCTGTTCTCTCTCTCAAATAAATAAACGAATCCTTTAGAAAAGAAAAAAAATATGTGAGAATAAAAGTACAACTTTATTTTTATGACTTTATGAAATTTAAAAGATGGAAAGAAAAAAGAAAGTATATATTTTTAGAAAACATTCTCCAAATCTTTGGATAGCTAACACTACAAATGAATCAGTGACAAGAAAAACATGTGTTGTCACACTTCCATGGATTCCCATTATGCAATTTAAACAAATGCAATCACAATGAGGAAGAAAACTAACTTGGGTCCCTACCATGTCTTGAGTAACAAAGTAATATCTAACTCGATCAAATTTTAAGAACTAAAAGTTGAAATAAGAAAAATTTAGAACTAAACATAGTTGAATTTATTTATATTCTTGGAGTGCCTAGGAATTTTTAAGAATCATATTAAAACCATAATGGAAAAGTTGGATTTTCTGAGAAATCTGATAAACTTAAATGTATGAAAATAATAAAAATTGAAAAAATAACATTAAAATAAGAGGTAAACAGAAATCAAGAGAACATATCCACAATACCCATGAGGGTCAATGAGTAAAATAAATCACTATCTCAACTAAATCAATTACTTAAACCCCATTAAGTTAGTAGGAAAAATAATCCTGGGTTAAAAAAAGAGTTTACAGAAAGAGGACAAAAACTGCCTAATATCAAAAGCTTTAAATGTTCAACCCAATTTATTGTTGAACTACATCCTGTATAACTATTAAGATCTCAAATGTCAACTCTGACAAGATTGAATGCTGGCAAGAGTCTGGAGAAACAGGTACACAGAAACTATTTATGAGTGTGTTAATAGGTAAAGTAGACATGCTTGTGATTAAAATACGCTTCTGCTCATCAATACTTCTTTCATTTTATTCTCTCATTGTTTCATTCCTTCTCCCCAGATTGCATCCGCAGCCGTCCTGCCAGCGGTACACTCAGCCTTTGTTTAAAACATTTTCATTTCACCCTCAAACTTGAATGCTCAATTGATTAAAATTCTTAGATACATATTCTATGTTGAAAGTTAATTTTTCTTAGTAGTGTAAGGGCTAAAGTCTCTGGTGTATTCCCTTTTTTTCTTATAATTTTATTACAAAAAGTTACCAATGCACAGCAAATTTGAAAGAATTATACAACGAACACCCGTATATCTACGTCTATCCGTCCCTCTAGCCACCCATGAGCCCATCTTATTTTTGATGCATTTCTAACTATATTACACACATTAGTACAATTCCCCCTATTGAAGCATGCATATTATTATCTAGAATTCATTATTTATTTTTACTTCTTTTTGTTTTGAAAAAAAAAGGTACAAGGACAGGCACAAATCCTTGGGTAAGCAATGAGTTTCGACAAATGCACACATCTGTGGAGTGCAAGTCATTCTTTGGCTTCTATTCCTGATGTCAAGTCTCCATTACTAGAGTTTTATCTCTGATTGTTCTTCCAATGCCCTCTCTGATTTGGGTATTTGGCCCAAATTTGGGTGTATCGCTTTGTTGCAATATGCCAAAGAATAGATTTATTAAGAATTTCTTTATTTTACTAAGTCTAAGGTTTTGCCTCTTTTATAGGTTTTGGAAAATTCCTAGCCATTTCCTCTTTGAATACTGTTCTCTATGTCTATGCTTCTGGAAGTCAAGCTGGCTATAGTTTTCCTATCTTTCCAGTTTCTTAACTGCAGTGGTTCTTGGAACCATTACATATCCAGCCCCAAACTCTCCCCCACACTCCATTTGAATATCCAAGTGGCAACTTGTATTTTCCACTGAGATGCTTAACTAGCATCTCATCTTTAAAGTACATAACACCAAACATTTGAATTTCTCTAGCACCCTGCTTTTTTCCCTGCTCTGGATCTCAGTCCAAAGAAACAAATCTATCCTCTCAGATGCCAAAGTCAAAGCCCTGAGAATCATCCCTGACTCCTCTATTTTTCTCAACCAAGTCATAAATAAATCTGATCAGCTACAAACATAAATACATCCAGAACTGTGTAAATCTTGACCACCACAGGACTATCAAGACACCATCTCCTGGGGCACCTGGGTGACTCGGTGGGTTAAAGCCTCTACCTTCGGCTCAGGTCATGATCTCAGGGTCCTGGGATCGAGCCCCACATCAGGCTCTCTGCTCAGCAAGGAGCCTGCTTCCCCTTCAAGTTTCCCTGCTCCTCTGCCTACTTGTGATCGCTCTCTCCATCAAATAAATAAATACAATCTTAAAAAAGAAAAAGACACTATCTCCTGCCTAGATTATAATTTCAATAGTTTCATAGCGGACTTCCTGCTCCTTCCATAGACGATTCTCTTGATATAGAAAAGCTACACCAAGTTGCATTCCTGCTCAAAACTTCATTAATTTACCCCCACCTCACTACACAGAGTAAAAGCCAAAGACTATCCACTGAGCCACAACAGCCATGTGTCGCCATCCCCCTCTTCCTCTCTGACTTCATCTCCTACCACCCTTCCCACTGGGCACTCCCTTTCAGCTTCACCGATCATCTTACTGATCCTTGAACATGACAAGCTTGCATGCATGCAATCCCTTGAAATTTCCAGTTTATCACAGATGGCCTCAGATCTGTCTCCCTGTTTTCAAGAGCCAAATTTCATCTTCTCATCCTCCTGGGCATTATATACAGAAGGGTCCCCAAACTAGCATGACCGCACTATTAACTTCCCCCAAACTACCACCAGAACAGCCAGACTTTGAACATTGGTTTTTGTCCTTATGGCTTTAAGTTACTTACTATTTTCTGACATTCGTGTATATTGTTTTCTGTCCCCTGAGAGACACCAAATAACATAACTTTACCCAGGATCTATAAAGTGTTTAGAGCAAAAGTATTTTCAAGTTATGTTATTCTACTACCTTGCCGAACCCAGATTCAGATCTTTATTCCAACTTTCCCCCGACCCTAAATCTGGATCACTATATTTTAGTATTAAAGTAGTCTGTCACTGGATTTTGTTGTTATCTTAGTCTAATCGTAGGACCTCTGTCTCTTTACTACTGACTGTGATAGGTTAATATTTATGTTAATTACTTACACACAGGACTTATTTCCACTATTTTATTTTATGCTTTTTATTTAACATATATTTCCTTGGCTTCTTCCTTTATTTTTTCTTCCTTTGCTGATTTGGAAATTGGGTAGCTCAACTTTTCCAGCTTGTGGTTCTGACTTCTAGAACATTGACTTCTCTTAGGCTTTAGGGTCGTTATCAGTCAGAGTCCAACTGAAGCTCCTAGTTTGGGAATTCCTACAGCACCAGGTGGGGTTGCATAAATTGAGCACAGGCTCAGGGCTTTGATTTCTCATGGAAATTTTTTTTTTAACTTTCTAATACAGAAAGGATTTTGTTTCTCAAAGGACTATCCTGCCAAGAATTCTTTTCTCCTTTCCCTATAAGTATATCCTCCAGCTGTCCTGTCTATACAAGGGAATCTTAGTCCCAACTCCTTCTAACCTCAAGTTCCATGTCCTAGCTTCTGCTCCTGTGGAAATCCAAGTCTGATTCTCTTCTTAAGGTCTAATTTAGGGTTGGATAATCACCTACCATGCCAATATAACCTCAGTCAATTGGCTTAATGCTCTTGTTTTCAAGTCCTTCTTTGTTGCTCAAAATGGTACTTCATCTCCTTTTTTTTTTAATGAGGTACAGTATGCATTATATTTAAATCTGCCATTTTTCCAGTTTATAATTGAAAGGGATCCAAGTTTGGGGCACCTGGGTGGCTCAGTGGGTTAAGCCGCTGCCTTCGGCTCAGGTCATGATCTCAGGGTCCCGGGATCAAGTCCTGCATCGGGCTCTCTGCTCAGCAAGGAGCCTGCTTCCTCCTATCTCTCTCCGCCTGCCTATCTGCCTACTTGTGATCTCTCTCTGTCAAATAAATAAATAAATAAAATCTTTAAAAAAAAAAAGAAAGGGATCCAAGTTTGCTTTTCCAGCACCTCACCAGAAAGGAAAACAATTGCACAAAAATAAAAAACTTTATCAAGGTACACGTGTTCACTTACAAAAATAATATAAAGTGCTAATAACAATAAGATGTGCAGATACTTTGTTAAATGAAAAATATATAATGCTTTTATAAGCAAAAATGGGCAACAAATACAAGAATTTAGGCACAAAAAATTAGTATGACTATAAAATGTTTAATATATAGCTAACAAGTATTAGAGGACTTGTTTTTCACCTCACTGACAAAAGTTAATATAATTGATGATTATCAATATTAGTGGTACTTTCAGAGATAGACACTCATACACTGTCAGCACATGTTTCAAATTAAAAATGTGTCCCTTTGATTTGATGATTTAATTTATAATATTCTCTCCTGAGGCTTTAAGCAGATATTGATACACTTGCATTCACTATATAGCCAACATTTAGAAATCAAATGAATATTCAAACACAGGAAATATACACCTCTACCTCCTTTTCTCTTTTAATGAGGAATCCTGAGGGACACATTCTATCCTCACTCCAAGGAATCTGCCTTCATAAATAAAAGGAACGGTTTTACTTATATAATGGGTAACTTGATAAAATATTCAACATTAAACACATAAGCTGATTATATTATTTGTAATATTGATCCTTTTTACTATAATTTTCATGTGTAAATATTCAATAGCCAGAGTTTGGACTGGGCTATGAGAGGAAAATGGAAAAAAGGAAATAGGAAGGAAACTTTTCATTTAATTAATGTAGGTGATTTCTTCACTATTTTTTCCTCCTTTCAATCTTTCAGTATTGTATGAGGAATTTTAAAAAGCAGGGTGGAAGCTTTACTGTTTTGCAATCAGGATTTGATCTCATTTTGAGTAACATTATTTGAGCATAAAAGTAATGATTTTCTTTTAAACATGGGCTTTTCAAGATTTTCTCTACACTTTAGTGTGATTTTATTACATCTACAGGGCTGTGTTTCCCCTCTGCCCCAAGAGAAACAAATTTTCCATTTTATGAAGTCAATGGGGAGCAGGACTCAATTTATAAAAATTAACTTCACAGGGAACTTTTCCTAAGACTAAACTCTTGCTACATGAGGAAGTTACAGTCAGATAGTCAAAGGCTCACTTGCAGAAACAAATGAACTCTCTAGCATTAAAACTAGTAACAAACAAACAAACCCACAAACTGGGAAAGTAAGTTATATTTTCTCTGATTTAAAAAAAAAAAAAAGAACGCTCGTCAGATTGATCATATTTTGACAGTTTAGGAAGGTGGCGCTCACAATCAGTGTGCAAGATAACCCTCTGGGGGTTCCGACAGGAATATATTAAAACTGTTTTTTATTTGTTTTTACTTCTCATCACATCCCATATATCATTGTTTTTGTGTATAGTTTAAATGCAGATAATAGATTAGTATAGTAACATATGCATATAGCACACGTAAATAAACATACATAGGTTAAGGATGTGTGTCCAGAAACATTTTCCTCGTGGGGCATGATCTGAATGTTTGAATTCCACTCCAAGACAGCTAGAACAAAAATTGAGAAGAAGCAATTTTATACAGATTGCAGTGCATTAAAAATGCTATGGTATTTCCAAATCTTGCCATTCTGTATATTGAAAAAAGTAATATTACTTAAGAAAAATATTCAATATTCAGAATTAATTTTTCAGACTAATTAATTTTGTTTAATGTCTTTTATTTTCTAATTATCAGTTGGGATGTTTTGTTCAACAGAAGGACAATGGAAGAACATTAAATCGTGATCTCGCAATGTGAACAGGAATCTTATTGATCAAACAATCACAGCAGTAAATCATCTCAGCATAGTTGGTGGGCTACCCCTTTCTGAAAGCTTTAAAGAAGAATGTTAGTATTTTTGTTTTGAAAATAACAGTGTAAGAAGACAGCTATGTAAAAGGTCTTCCTTTTTAATCCTGTAAAATAATTTTCCTGTATTATGAATCTATTTTATAAGAACTTATACAGACTATTATTCCCATGTTTCATTATTAAGGCACATATTCTTTTTAATAATTTAATATATTGAAGATGGAGTGTCTGTTGTAATTTATGGCACCTTAAGATTGTTGTAGGTAGGGGCACCTGGGTGGCTCAGTTGGTTAGGTGACTGCCTTAGCTGGGGCATGATCCTGGAGTCCTGGGATCAAGCCCCACATCGGGCTCCGTGCTCAATGGGGAGTCTGCTTCTCCCTCTGCTCCTCCCCATGCCTTCCCCAACTCCTGTTCTCTCTCCCTCTCTTTATCTCTCACTCTCTTTCAAAAAAATAAATAAAAATCTTAAAGATCTTTAATCTTCAAAATCTTCTTTAAAAATATTTTTAAAAAAGATTGTTGTAAGGAGAGTATGATTACAATTTCATTTCTTCAGCATGTGCAAACATGAAAAGTGTCAGCATCAAGACTTGCAGAATGGACATCAACATCTTGGGAGAGAACTCCAAAGAGTGGTGTGATCTCTAAACAATTGTTGCCTCACTAATGCTCTTGATGACTTAATCCATATTTGGATAATATGGGGCTTGATTACCTTAAATTGGAAGGCAATTCAGGAAAATCAGACTCCAGAGGGAAAGAAGCTCAGCAACACTTTAATTGATTTATTTCACTTTTACTTTCTTTCCCATGCATGTCCAAGAGAGATACACAATAAAAGCATACACTGAATTCTTTCAATAAAATAAACATTCTAAGTGATAAGAAAGTATTGTGTCCTTCAATTGGTAGCATGTTTTCTTCTCTATTAAAACACAAAATAATGATTGTACAATCAACAGTGTCTCAGTTTTGATGAAACAATACACCCACTACAACACATATGTACTAGGTAATCAAAGAAAAGCAGACCTGGTATTTGGTCTTAATTTTTTCACTTTCCTCTGCTCTTTTCAGTTTAAGTTAATATATGTTAATGTGAGCTGCTGCCGCATACTGCTCCCTATGTCTCTTATTTTGAGTTATTGAAAAGTGAAATAAACAGAACAGCTTAAACCATAATACTCCTCCTTAAGAGACAGAGATACATAATATTAAAATCAGGCAATATACACACGTACAACACCAAAAGGACACCACAGAATCTGATCAAACTGACAATAAACCATATCGTAAGTGATAACCTAAGGTGTAACAGAAAAGACATTTCACAAAATATTTGGAAATTAATATCATAGAAGTGAAGGTCTCCGGGTAGATAGCTCTTGTTGCAGATCTTATAGGCATAAGAATTAATGTCTTATAGTTGATGCAAATAACAAACCAGAAATTCTGGCATGCAAGCAAACATAATGATTCAGAGAAATCGATTCCAATAAGTTTCAGCTCCCAACCTTACCATACTCAAGGCACAATATCTTATATAGTTTAAAGGCATTCGGTATGCCTTCTCTCCTCATTGGGCATCAGCAGTATATCCATCATCCTTACGCTCATAGGGTCTCTTCAGGTCCAGTAACTCTGGTTCTCCTTCAATACATTTGGGGACCATACACTTGGGCTGGGCTGTGAATGCGTGGACTCTAAGCATAATAAGCTTGATCTTCTTCAAGCCAACCACCAGACACTTGGTGAAAAATCAAGATGTTTGGCACACTTCTTTGTTCCTCATGTTCCTTCCAAGCTGGGCAGGAAGACTCTTCTCTTCCTCATTCCTCTCAAGTCACTTTCTTTTAATCCTAACCCTTCCTAGGATACCTACTACTTGTTCCAAATAGTTTTGGCTTTTATAAAAGCCTAGAAAGACTTACAGAAACCCTGAGTTATAAAAGAGCCATGGTAGCCACTTAAAAGGAAGGGAGTGTTAGGAAAAGCGGCTAAGGCTGACACACACCAGTTACAAATTATTGTGCCTCATCTATCCCAGACTTTCTTACCTTCAGTCAGGGAATTTCTCATAATTTTCAACTAATTACAACAATGGCCAAGAAAAATGCAGGCCACTAGGAGTCATCTTGCATGGAATGCATTTTCTCACAGACTATATAGACCTGCCCAAACCACAGAATAAATGACAGGACAATTATGTTTGTTATCATAGAAAGTGCTAAGTTATTAAAACATTTTTAGGGAAAATTTCAGATCAGGAAGTATTTGATATTCATGGTCTAAATGTGAATCCTGTCTTTTTAAGTCCTAGACATTAAAGTCTATACTTTGCATCATTTTAACACTATAATGCTGGAGTGAAACAACCCAGGGAAAATAGTGCAGTGTGAGAAGGTTGTATAG
This sequence comes from Mustela nigripes, assembly GCF_022355385.1. Taxonomy (NCBI): domain Eukaryota; kingdom Metazoa; phylum Chordata; class Mammalia; order Carnivora; family Mustelidae; genus Mustela; species Mustela nigripes. Next base: position 145,463,625 of record NC_081560.1, on the reverse strand, counting down.
TGCCAGTTTATGAGTTTGTTTATTCTGCAGAAATTTTACTGCTGCTCAAACTGACTGCTTCTTTAGTGCCTTAAATCACACAGCATAATCTGTGGACTCAAGATCAGAACAATAAACTTCACTGAATTTACAGGCTCAGGAGAACAGCATTCAATAGGGCCTTTTATTATGACCCTAGCCTGACAATGTTTTTCTGACTTTCATTGCCTCAGGAATTCATAGGAGAGATGCCAAAGCAGTATGTTGTTTTGAGTGTGGGCCCTATCCCCACTGTCAATCATACCAAATATTAGAGAAAAGGATTCAGGTAGGAAAAGACAACATGGACAGACCTCAAATGTGGATTCAAGGAATTGTTCTATTACATGTGAACAGATACATTTTGAAAAAAGAAATGTAAAGCCATTTAATCAAACTTCTAGCTTTCTTACTTAAAGACAATTGCCCATCAGAATTATTATTCATCACAGGGATGTTGATGGGTCATATACAGCTGAATTATATAAAAAATATAAAATCTAGTATGGGGAAGGCAGGAGAGTGTAATTTATAGTGATTTCCCAGATTTTATATGTGTCTATGAAAGAAAACTTTAAAAAGTTCCCTTTACCTACCTAATTATTAATTAGTGATGTATATGTATATATACACACACTATTGGTTAATGTTAATGAATTATACAATATATGATAGAGATGAAAAGGAAAAATATATGAGATAAAAATAAATGCTAAGATACTTCTAATAATTTTCACTGGTCAGTGGTTTTGAATTCAATGAAACCGGAGTCTGAGTGCTACTGATACTATTTATAATCTGTGAATCTGGACAGTTGATGTAAACTTTCTTAGTCTTATGGGGTTCATGATTAGCACATTTATGAAACACAGTGAGTAGAGGCTATCATGATGATGGTGATGATGATGATGATGGTGATGATGATGATGATGATGATGATGATTTTTAGTTTATTGACTCAGGGATCCCAGAAACATTGGCAAGATCAGTCTAAACACAGCCACAATCCCCTCACCAAGTAGTTTCCTGTCTCAGCTTGAAGGACTCTATTGAGAAGACTCTCATTATCTCCCAATTCTTTTGCTGTTGAAAAAATTTACAGGTTGGGTTACAGAGTACTTTGTCCTCTTCTTCATAAGCACGTGTAGCGTTAGATGCTAAAATTTAGGTTCATGGAAATAAGGCAGGAAGTTGCCTTCATGTTCTTTAACCCATCTGAAATAATATAAGAGAATGTTGTGGTAAAACTGTGTATCGATTTGCAGAGAATTGATGTCTTTATTCTGTCAAGTGTTCCAATCCATGAACACAGTATGTCTCTCTATTTATTTAGGGTTTTTCCTCCCTTTCTTTAAAACGCATTTTGTAGTTTGTGGCATAAAGGTCCTATACATTATAATATTTTGTTAGATTTGCACCTAAGTCATGTTTCTTGGGGGATTGTTTGGTGATTAAATGGTATTTTAATTTTAGTTTCAAAATGTTCATTACTAGAATATAAAAATAGAGTAATATAGATAATCTATTAGTCCTATAAAAGTATTGTTGATGCAATTCTCTATATTCATCCCATCTGCAAATAGGGACAATTTTATATTTTCTTTCCAATTTACATGCCATTTGTTTTCTTTTCTTGTGTTATTGTTCTGGCTAGAACTTCCAGTATACCACTGCTATGGTAAGAGGAGATATTTATGTCTTTGTTGTTGTTGTTGTTCTGATCTTAGGAGGAAAACATTCAGTCTTTCACTATAAGCTATGATCTCAGCTATAAGGTTTTTTGTGGCTATGTTATCAAGTTCAGGAAGTTGACCTTTGCTCCTAGTTTTCTAAGAGTTTTTATCCTGAATGAGTGTTGAGTTTTGTCAAATGCTCTTTCTGCATCGATTTATAAGGTCATGTTATTTTTCTTCTTTGGTCTGTTAATATAGTGGATTTCAGTATTTAAAACATTTATTTTTTATTTTTTAAAGATTTTATTTATTTATTTGACACAGCGAGATTACAAGTAGGCAGAAAGGCAGGCAGACAGAGAGAGAGAGAGAGAGAGAGAGAGAGAAGCAGGCTCCCTGTTGAGCAGAGAGCCCGATGCAGGGCCTATTCCCAGGACCCTGGGATCATGACCTGAGCCAAATGCAGAGGCTTTAACCCACTGAGCCACCCAGGTGCCCCATTTTAGAACATTTAAATAATATGGTATCCCTAGAATAAAACACACTTTGTGATGGTGTATAGATTGCTAAATTATATTTCTAATGTTTTGTAACGGGCTTTTGCCCCACTTTTCCTAAAGGATGTTGATCTGTAGTTTCTTTTTTTTTTTTTAATAAATAAATTTTACCTATTTATTTGACAGAGAGAGTACAATTTCTTTTTTGCATGTGGTCTGTTTTGATATATTATTTTGGCCTCATAAGGTGAATTAGAGAGTGTTTATTTCTAGAAAATATGGTATAGAATTGGTGTTATTCTTTTTTTACTATTTGGTAAAACACTACAGTGAAACTACCTGAGCCTGAAGATGTTGCTGGTGGTGGTAGTCTTTCTCTAATTATGAATTTGATTTCCATAATAGTTATAGAGCTATTCAAATTATCTATTTCATATATAATAAGTTATAGTAGTTTTTGTTTTTCAAGGACTTGGTCCTCTTCATGTAGTTTCATGAAAGTTGTTATCAAAGCTGTTAAATTGATGTATATAAAGATATTCATAAATGTTCATAGTATTTCCTTACTCTTCCTTTTCATGTCTTCAGTCCATAGTGATACCCCTCACTACTGGTACTTTGCATCATCTTTTTTTCTTTCAGTCTTTTCTAGTCATTTCAATTTCACTCATTCCAGTATATATTTTTTATTTCCTTAAGGCTTCCCCTTTGACTTATGGTTTATTACATAGTGTGTTATTTCGTTTGTAAGTGCTTGAATATTTTCCTATTATCTTCCTGTCATTGATTTCAGGTTTGATTCCATCGTGATCAAAGAACACATTCTGTATGCTGTAACTGTTTCAAATTTGTTGATGGTTATTGTATGGCCCAGGGTATGGTCTTTCTTGGTGTATGTCCTGTAGGAATTGGGTGGAGTATTCTATAAATTTCAATTAGACCCTATTGAATAGGACTGGTGTTGAGTCTGGGATTGAGTTTTTCCATGCCCTTGCTTATTTTCTGTCCAGTTGTCTTATCAATTATTGGATGAGAGGTATTATCATCTCCAACTATAATTTTTGATTTGTCTATTCCTCCTTTCAGTCTTATCACTTTTTACTTTACATGGTTTGTATCCTTGATATTAGGTGAATACATATTAAGGATTGCTATGTCTTCCTGATAGATTTACCCTTTTATCATTAAATAGTATCCTTCTTTGTCTCAGATTATTTTATCTTCTCTGAAATATACTTTATCTGATATTAATATCATCAATTCTGCTTTCTTTTTATTAATGTTTTCAAGGTATATCTATTTCCATCCACCTACTTCAACCAACCTATATTGTAATATTTGATGTGAATTTCTTTTAAAAAACTTATAGTTGGATCATGGTTTTTATTATTCTATTGACCTTTGTCTTATAATTGGCAGATTTAGATTTAGGCCATTTACATTTAATGTAATAATTTCTATGTTATGGCATAAGTCTTCTATTTTATTTTTAATACACCTCTTTTAGAACAGTTGTATGATTACAGAACAAATATGAAGATATTGTGCATGCTCCACATCCAGTTTTCATTGTTACTAATATCTTACATTTATATGATACATTTGTTACAATGAATAAGTCAGTATTGATACACTATTATTAAGTAAAGTCCATATTTAATTTAAATTTCCTCTGTTTCACCTAATGTCCTTTGTGTTTCAGGATGCCATCAAGATACCACACTACATGTAACTGTTAAGTCTCCTCAGGGTCCTCTTGACTGTGAGGTATTTTGTTGTGCCTGCCCTAGCAAACAAATATGGTAACACTTTCCAATCTCACCGACTTGCTTTGGGTACAGTTTCAATCTCCACATGTGATACTGTCTATCCCTATGTTTAAACAGTAGATTTGAAATAAATGATAGTGGTGATTGTAAAAATAATGAAACAATTTTAATTAGCTAATTAGGCCAAACTATGTGACCACTTGAAGATTCATTTGTGCTTAAATAAAACAGTGTGACAGAAAGTAAATTATAAAGCGTAATACTAACTGAATTATATTCTTCCATTTTAGTTGTGTTGAAACTAAACATGAATTTAGAAAGCAAACACTTGTGCAACCACCACCAAAGTTCAAAAAAAATAGAATATTAATAGAACTCCAGGTGTCTTCCCTCTGCTTCCTCCTAAGCACTACCTCTACTTCTTTTCAAATATAACAGAGTACTAATTTCTCTTACAATAGTTTATTTTTTTCCATTTGCGATTGATATAAATTTCTTTTGTGTTTGGCTTCTTTCACACATTATGTGTGTATATTCATACTATACTACTGTATATAATAGCAGTTTGTTCTTTTACATCACTGCATGGTGTTCCATTGCATGAATAGGACACATTACATACTGTTGACGGATATTTAAATAACTTTTAGTTTGGAACTATTAGAGGAGTACTGCTATGAACATTCTTCTGCAAGCATCTTTTTGCACACACACACACACATTTCTATTGGAAACAAAATAGTTGAGTTATAGATATGTACATCTTCAGCTAAAGCAGTAAACTGTAAACACTTTTTCAAAGTGGTTGCAACAATTTACCCTCCTACCACAAATATGTGAGAGTTCTCATAGCTCTATATCCTTACCAACACTTGATATCATCATTCTTTTTAGTCTTAGACAGCTTGGTTGATATATAGTAGCATCTCACTATGATTTAAATTTGTATTTCCCTGATTAACAAGTGAGGATGAACACATTTCCCATATGATTAATGACCATTTGAATGCCCTATATAGTGAAATGGGAAATCAAATTCTTGGCTCATTTTTCTTTTGAGTGATCTTTTTGTTATCAAAAGGAAGGAAATCAGTTAGCTCATGCCCAAATTGCAGAGAATATGAGCCTTCTGATGAGTAGACCATTGGATATATGAGACTGAACTCAGAAGCTATATCTGGGATGCAGAAACGCAATGCTATGGAATTCGCCCCACAAGATTTGGTACTTTTTTTTTTTTTACAAACCACAGAGAACATGGTGCTTTGTCAACCCAGCTACATATCATGTGGCAGGGTTAGCGACAGCTCTCTGGTCTCGATCTTAGTGGGTTATACTGGAGACTCAGTAAAACATAATGACATAGTTATCTCCATAAACCTGGGACAATTATCAACATAATTTGGAAGCTGTTAATAAGCCAAAGTTCCATCAAAATTTATTACTCCATCAGGGCCCCCTTGACCTGAAGGCAGACAACCAATAAATGACTTGTAAAATGACTTTTTTTTTTCAACTAGAAAGCCACATTAAATGTGATTTACAATGAAATTGCTGACATCAGAAACTTGACTTTGTGATGTGATCCCATGTGGCTTAAACCTTAAGAAAGATGTTAATGGGCTACATATACCCTTTTATTCAGCTTTCTGTCACAGGATATGTCCCAAACCATTAAGAGATAGGCTTTTGCCCATTGCCTTTGGCTCAGGTCATGATCTCGGGGTCCTGGGATCGAGTCCCATGTCGGGCTCTCTGCTCAGCGGGGAGCCTGCTTCTCTCTCTCTCTGCCTGCCTCTCTGTCTACTTGTGATCTCTCTGTCAAATAAATAAATAAATAAATCTTTAAAAAAAAAAAAAGAGATAGGCTTTTGCTACATACCAGAAAGTTCTTCCTAGATGTCAAAAAACGAAATTAAGTCTTTCTACGGGCCTTTATAAGCAATTCAACAAAGTAATTCAAGTCCTTCCATATTCTCAATTAAAGAAAATAACACCCTACTCATACTAAACTCACATTATTTTAAGCAATTTGTTTCTTGGAGTTGGAAATGACCAAAGACTGCTGTTATTATGGGATATATTCTCTCCCCCCACTTCTCCTCTGTCTCCCTCCCTCTCTCCCACACTCACACACTACACAAAATGAATGTGGAAAACATAAATTCTCAACAATAATCTAATTACAGTGACATCTTCTCTGCTTAACTTCCAAATAGTCTGAAAAATCTAAAGAGGGATTAAGTATATCCTGAATTAAAAGATCTATTTTCATAAGCATGCTGAGAATCTTATTTAAATACTTTCTTTATAAGCTTTCAGTATCTCTAGCTTATTTATGGAAATATCACGGTATAAGAACAAGCATCATAATACACAGGAAAGAGACTTTTGTTGGAGTTAAAAGGCCTGGGTTTGAGTCTAGCTCCATCATGCTCAAACTGAATGGCCTCAAATAACTCACGTAAGGTTAGAATGTTCATTTTGAAATCCTATAATAATCCTATAAAGATAAATTTTTCTGCTGTGAAAGGAAGATGAAATAAACTATTATTTCTGCAAATCCTTTGCCAACTGAAACATTATATAAATTCAGTTATTTTTGTCTCCCTTATTGATATAGGCTATCATTTTGCTAGTATTTTTTAACACCTCTTCACACCTTAAAGACCTTTTAAGACTCAGTTCATATCTAACCACCTCTGTTTAGTCTTCCCCAACATATAAAAGGACAGTTAAGTTCCCACATTCTTCATGTTTCTATAGGATATTAAAATACCTGTATTTTATTAGATCTCTTGGTTCAATAGTAGAACATGATAGTAGTAACATGTAACATGATAGTAGTGTAACATAACAGTAACATAATATTAACATGTAACCTAACAGTAACATGATAGTAGCAATAATAGTAGTGGAATAGCAGCAGGTGTAGCAATTGCTATTTATTAAGAGCATCCAAGACAATGCACCAAGCACAAATTTAAGTCTCACAATAACTGATGAGGATAGTGTATTTCTATATAAGGAAATAAATTTTTAGATCAACAAACATATCGGGGGCCCACAGCTCTTAAACTTATGTACTACTTAGCTACTGCTGTATAACAACCTGCCACATTTGAAGCTTAAATGACCAATCCTCTAGCAGACAATTTTGTCACTTGCAAATTGTGACTAGACTGATCTGGGAGTTTCTGGTTTTAGGTTGTTTCCTAAACTTGAGCTTGTATGGACAGGACTGCTTCTGCTTCTGAAAGTTGACTCTCTTTGGGCCACCTTGGTTTTCTCCATGCGTTCAGACATAGTCACATGGTGTGGACAAAGGACTAGAGTGAGCAAGAAAAGAATCATCTAAGAAGAAAGATATAAGGGGCACCTGAGTGGCTCAGTGGGTTAATCCTCTGCCTTCGGCTCAGGCCATGATCCCAGGGTCCTGGGATCAAGCCCCGCATCGGGCTCTCTGCTCAGCGGAGAGCCTGCTTCCCCCTCTCTCTCTGCCTGCCTCTCTGCCTACTTGTGATCTCTGTCTGTCAAATAAATACATAAAATCTTAAAAAAAAAAAAAAGAAGAAAGATGTAAGATTCTTGAGACATAGACTTAGAAGAAGCATTTCATCACTTCTACCACATTCTATCAGCTGAAGAAAAGTCAGAGTGGGGGACGCCTGGGTGGCTCAGTTGGTTAAGCAGCTGCCTTCGGCTCAGGTCATGATCCCAGCCGCCTGGGATCGAGTCCCCCTGCTTCTCCCTCTGCCTCTGTCTGCCATTCTGTCTGCCTTTGCTCGCTCTCTCTCCCTCTCTCTCTCTGACAAATAAATAAAATCTTTAAAAAAAAAAAAGTCAGAGTGGAAGAATTAGATAGTTACAAAACAAAAAAGGATGAATACAGCAATAACATTAATTAGGACTGTACAATGCAATTAATCTACCACAGCCTACATTATGCTGCTTCACTAATTCTTGATTTTCATGTCTTGTTTGCATGTTAGTGTGAGACCATTTCAGAAGCAAGGGACAACTTATAGGATCTGAGCACTTAAAGCCTTGCCTGGGCATTTATGTAATATTTGAATGTTTTGTTTACAGAGCGGAGACTACATTTGATCCAGGTTACTGGGCTAATTGAAGGAGATATCTATAGATTTGTTCATCTGAATAACTTTTACTGAGCTTCTACTATGTTCTAGGTAACTCTTTTTAGACGAGAACGGGCGCATTCAGGGTGGTATGGCCGTAGACTAGGCAACTCTTTTTAAAGGCTGGCTCTTCTAAATACATGCAGAATTATCATGGTATTTATTAAAAGGCTCAAAACACATTTCTAAGTTTAGTGCTTGTACACCTGTTTAAAAGAGAGGAAAAAAAAAAAGAATCTCGGATATTGTTAAAATCCTCACAGCCAGCCATTTAAATTCTAAGACATTCAAAGAAGCTTTGTCTCACTACATCAGACACGAGTCATAAAAATCTGTGGGAAAATATTAGTGAAAAGATTTATTTTTTGTGATATTTTGTTTGTCCTCTCCTATCCCAAACCAACTAATCTATATAGAAAAACTCTAAATCAACATAGTCTAATATCAGTTCTATAAATATAGTTTATAAGAAATCCTTTTATAATCTTTAGAGCTAATTTTGGGGTTCAAATTTGGTATTCAGTAAGAGAATTCTTACTGTGACAAATACTAAAATAATATTTTTGTAATTAAAATGATCGTTGCAAAGTACAGAAACAAACACATTTAGTGAGAGAATATTGTGTACAGAACACTGTTGGATGTATACTGTAGGGGAGGCTGGGCATTCTTCTCACCTGAGAGATTCTGTATTCTATGGGGAGTAATAGAAAACACATAACCATAAAACTTCAGTAAGTAATCAGGAACCACAAATACGTGCAGGATATTTTCTGTAAGGAATAATTTACTTTACAAACATTTCCTCCATAATATTTGTATCTCACTTCTTTGCTTGTAAAATGTAAATACAGAAACAGGCATGAACAAGAACAGTGTAAATGACAAATTAATCAAATTCATGAAAACAAATGATACCCCCAAAATACCACTCAAAGTACTCAAAGACCACACAGCACACATTCACTCAATCACAACTGAAACAATTTTCCCAACATTCTATGGTTTAAAAAGACTAAAATAGTGGGCTAAAAAAAATCTTGAGCATAATTTCTGCCTTGTATCATACTCTCTCTTAACGCAATTACAAAGAAGACCTTGCTTAGTCTCCCTCTAGCTTATATCATTTTTCTTCTAACTTCACAGCCTTACCTTTACTCTGAAGACTCTCCTGATGCTCATTAAATGGAAAACAAGATTATTATTAACTTCAGAGCTTGTAATAGACTTTGGCCTCTTCCATTTCATTATCATTCATTAGCAGCACTTCCTTCTCCCTCATGTTCTTACTGTTCCATGTTTCTTGTTGCCTTTGGTGCGCTCTGTCCCCTGTTCCCTTAGTTTTTAACAGCAGAAGTGGCATTTAGTGACCTACCCTGGTGTTGACATTCAGTAACTGCCTCCATTAAAGACGGACTAATTAGCGTGGGCCATGCGTTGGCTCAGAATTAATGAAAGGGAGTCCAAGAATCAAAGCAGGGCATTGATTGTCTGAAGCTCTCAAATACGAGTTCAGCCTCACATTTTGGAAGTCTGGGTTATGCTTATTGACCTAGTTATGCATTAGTAGTACTTTTGTATCCAGAGTCTGTGGTTAGATCCATTTTAATCAGGACTGGAGAAGGGGGGGCACACACCCACACACATGCATGCATGTATATGTTGGAGTTTATTTGATTTCTCCTTTGAAAAGAATTTTATGTGAGTGAACATGACAAGACTTCATTAGTGAAAAGCACCAACAATAGCTAAGATCTAGGGCTTACTATCAGATTGCATACTCCTTATTTTGATTCCATTCATCCAGTTTTTTAAAGCACTAAATATTCTTTAATTTACAAGCCTTCCTGGGAATAGAAATGCTTGACGAAGTTCCTTCCTGCCAACTTCCCGACATAATCACCACCTACCCTACCTGTCCCTGGAGTTTATCTTTTGCATCAGTTCATAGAAACTAACTAGTCAATGTTGGGACATCTATTAGACATTGAGGAAAGCTCTACCTTTTTAGACATCAACTCACTCAAAAGATTAGAGGACATTACCTCACCCCTTACATTTCTTGTATTGCCTTCACACAGTGTTTTGACTCTGTCCATTCTGTTGCCCATCAGCATGTCAGGGGCCACATAAGGAAATGACTTATACAGAAAAAGGTGATCAATTACCACTTGAAAGATGAGGATGTAGAAACTAAATTGGTGTAAAGATTATATTTTTAAAAAGGGGGGGTGGTGAAGGATAAAGCTGTCCTAGGGCAGGACTTCCAAAAATGTGATTTCCATAGGAGTCACCTAGGCAACTTGTTTAAATGCATATTCTGATTCAATAGGTCTGGAGTGGGGCCAGGGGGTTTACATTTTTAGCAAGGGCTTAGGTGATGCTGCTTCTGCTAATCTGCAAACCATAATTTGAGCAGCAAGTTGCTAGAAGCATTGGTGATTTGGTTAAACAAAGCAACATAGTAAGGTCAATCTCTTCTCCTTTGTTCTCCATGGTTTTATTTAAAGAAGTATTGTACTTCCAAATGAAGTATATAAGAAAATTCATAATCTCTTCCCAACCCTTAGGGTAAGAGTTTTCTAAAATTTCAAGTTTCCATAAATGACAGGGGAGTTTAAGAACTTAAAGTAGGGTGTGGGAGGAAAGATGGAAATTCACCACAGGAAAATATTTATACTTATAATTTTGATTACATTCATAACAAAGAAAAAAGGACTAGCAGAGTAAATAGAAAGAAAATAAACGGCTTCCACATATCTTAGTTAGTAATAAATAAATATATAAATAAATAAATATATAAAATAAGTCCCACTTTATCTCAAGATGACTTCATGTAATGTTAAAATGTTTGAAAACTGGTGGGATATACTTATAATTTTGATTACATTCATAACAAAAAAAAAGGACTAGCAGAGTAAATAGAAAGAAAATAAACTGCTTCCACATATCTTAGTTAGTAATAAATAAATAAATATATATATAAATATATAAATAAATATATAAAATAAGTCCCACTTTATCTCAAGATGACTTCGTGTAATGTTACAATGTTTGAAAACTGGTGGGATAGTGTAGGTGTTACTAAAGAAGGAAGATGGGGAGAGAGAATTTTTTAGGAAAAGAAAGTCCTGGGAACTCTTTCTCCTCATTTCATGAACGTGCAAAGTTCTTCGAGACCCCAGTTCTTCCCCATCCCTCGGAATTGAAGGCAAAGTCCCTCTCTTTGAAGACCCCTTTGCACCTCTTTGTTAATTCTACCAAACTGCTCCAAGTCAGGTTAGAATTCTCTAAGACTTTGCTTATGCACTTTCATAAAGTATAGTCTTCGAGCACAGGGCCAAAAATGCATTGATTTTCCCTGAAAACTTTGCTTCCTTGTGGTATGTTCTATACCAACAGCCTGATAAGCAAGAAGCAGCTCTGTGAAATAATGCAGCTACAAGCCCATGTTCTGTGCCCATCCTGTCTGGTGTGAGCACTGTCCAGGTCTGGACATTTAAAATTCCCACCACTGAGAAGAATTACCTTTTGCTTTCAGTTGGTCATTATTTCTTCAACTCTTGTTTCCTGCTCTATTCTATTCTTCTTCTCTCCTTCCCAAACCAAACTTAAACTTATGTCAGTATACCTGATATTGGCCCAAAAGTACCTGAGTCTTTGATATTTTTGTTCAATCATTTTGGTTCTCTGTTCCTCAGATTGAATAATTTTAAATGATCTATCTTGATATTCACAGGGTCATTCTTTTGTCACTCCCATTCTGGTATGAAGCCATCTAGTGAATTTCAATTCAGATACTACATATTTCAATTCTAGAAATTACATTTGGTTCTTTTTATATGGTTTATATTTCTTTGATTCAGTGCGAATATGTTTTCCTTTACATCACTGAGCATAGCTTAACAGCTATTTTAAAATCTTTTTCTGCGGATTCCATCTGGGTCATCTCACAGTTGGGTTCTGTTGAATGTTTTTTTCTCTCTCTTGAGACTGGTTTACATTTTGTTTCTTTGGAATTATGGGTCATATCCTAGACATTGGGAGTGTTAGGGGTGGAAACTTTGAATTCTGGCAAATGTCTCAAAAACTGTGTTTTTGTTTGTTCATTTTAGCAGGCAAATTAATTTGCATGGACTAAAACTGCAAGCATTTCTTCACCAGCAGCTCAAATCTCATTTCAGCTCTTCTTCTTAATTGAGCTGCTTGCAATCTGCCCCAGCAACCAGGGTCATGAGTCAGCTGGAGAGAGGGACAGAATGAGCATAAAATTTGGCCCCCCTCTCTACTCATCTCTCTCTCTCTCTCTCTCATTATCTTCCTTTTCCCCTCCTCACTTTCCAGCAGCTGTGTCTAATTCCTATCCTCCAGAAAGACTATACTAGAGTTTCAGGTATCCCTTGCTGCAGATGCTTTCATGCTAAAAGCTACACAAATGGAGAAATCACCCTATGAAGTTCCCTCCTTCCAAACGTCCAGAAACTTCCTGTTTTTGCTCATCCTCAAGTGCTCTCAGGTAGTTGTTTTTTTTTTTTATTTCTTCTTCTTTTTTTTTAATTTTGTCTACATCAATAACCAGATTGTTCTTTAGAGATGACTCTGCCTTGTCAGTAGAAGAACTTCAATTTATGATATATTTAGATTTATTTGCTATACAAATTTATCATTAGTAATACAGGAAGTTGGTATTTCCAAAATAATACATAAAATGTTTAGCTTTGGCTTTTTGGTTGAGTACAGTATAGCAAGGTGGACATCTGGCAACTCTTGGGACCCTGTTGTATAGATAAGGCAGACAAACAACATAAGCATGCCCAGCCTGTGGATCTCAACTCTAGAGGAAGTGATTGCTAAAAGTGAGAATGTCAGTGAATAGTGAGGTTCTAACCACTGTAGGAAAACTTATAAGAAAGTGATAAGCTCATACAAAACCTGTCTCAAACTGAATTAGCTGTAAGAAGTAACTAAGAAATGGGATGAATATATAATTTATCTTCTAAACCAAGTTATATTTGTGAGTAAAAGGAACACTATTATTAATTACCTGGGACATTGGGCATTCACAGGCAAGATCTAGTACACACCAGTATATGTGGTCACTAACTCTAAAGAGACAATCTCAGAAGGGGGTAAAATCTCAACATCAATACCTTTCCTAACATTTCTCATCGAATCCCTTCTATCAGAAATGGGAGGCAGTCCAATAATAAGGATCAGATAAAGAATCTGACCTGACCTATTTCATACATCTTCTTCATGAATCAAGAAAAGAGGACTAAGTAATCCATAGAGGACAATAATTTTATTTATTTTAAAAAGTTTTCAGGCTTAAGAATCACATCTAAATTAGATCTCCAGCTCTGCTTATTTACATGCAGAATTGACTAGAAGCAAATAGACCAGAATTGAGATAAATTCTGAGAGATTATTCTATCAGAATCATAAGGATGGCCAACAAAAAATTACGGTTTTTACCTCTAAGGAAACACTTCAGTCCCCAGACCTATACAAGGTTCTGATTCCATGTAGTTTGTGATTTAGTTTCACTTATTTTTTTGACAGTTTTATACTCAGAGTTTTGATCAAACATTATTATAATTCTGGGCTAAATCCAATTAGTTAGAATGGAGGTTTTCTTTTATAACCAAAGATAAGCCATTAGGACAACTTAAATCTGTTTGGTCACACATACTAGCCCTACTATTCCTTAAAGCTTCATTTCTTTTCTCAACTGCTTGCACTTTTGAGGGTAATAGGAATAATGTGATAATTAATTTACCTTAAAATTTATGACTTTGTTTTACTTCCTGACCTATGAGACAGTTTTTCTCTTATAATGTATGCAATTTCTAATAAGGAATTAAATCACTTAACATTTTCTTTGTCAATATAATATAATATAATATAATATAATATAAAAGGAACACTTCCAGAAATCCAGAAAATAAGTCTATAATCACTATGCACTATTCATCTCCTTGGCATTTTGAGTGAAATTCTTTAGCTACCCTAACAGAGTTCCCTACACTATGACCTTCACAAATAAAGCACAAGACACATTAGTGGACAATCCTGCTAAATTTGTATAAAATTTAAAGTCAATCAATGTATTCCATTCCACATGATCATTTTTCTTTCATTCACCTGAGAGAACATGTAAATCAGAACAGGAAGAAGGGCTTCCATTCTACCAAAAGGTCTTTGTCAAAGATTGCCTGGACATAAAAAATTCCCACAGTTTTGTCTCATTTTGAATATTGATTTTATACACTTGCCATATCAGGAAGACAGAGCATAGTTAAGGCTCCTCCCTTTTTTATTTTAAAAACAAACTGAGCAACACAGGAAAAGTAAAGAACTACATCTGAGCTGCAGATTCAGACAATGTATTTTCTTCTAAGAAGTTGGCATTAATTTTTCTTTACATTTAGTCCAAATTTCATTTAATTAAGTTGTTATTAGGTAGGAACAGATGATGCTTCCTATTAATGCAAGAATATAGTATTACCATCCTAAAAAAGAAGAAAATATTTTAATCTCTCCCAGGGGAGACATATTGGAGACCATAAACACAGAACAAATAGTAATTTAGACAGAATTCTAAACAACTAATCGACAATAGCAAGGGAAGGCAATGCACTGCCAAACACAAGTCCTTTAGTTTCCCTTTTCCATAAAGTTCTTATATAATTCTTTATTTTCATAGGTCCTATAGTCCTATTTATCTTCTAATATGGGTAGATTTAGAATTGATCTAAGGTTTAAGGTCTTTAAACATAGGTATTTATAAAAAGCCTAACTTGTAAAAGATAATGGGGAAAATCAAGAAATATGGCCATATTTGTATCAAGAAGAGTCAGACTTTTAAATTTGACCTCAAGAGGCGCCTGGGGGGCTCAGTTGTTAAGCATCTGCCTTCAGCTCAGGTCATGATCCCAGGGTCCTGGGATCGAGCCCCACATCAGGCTCCCTGCTCAGCCGGAAGCCTGCTTCTCCCTCACCCACACCCTTTGCTTGCACTTGCACTTGCAGACAAAGACTGTTTGATCCCAAATGATCTTGAGCATTTTTTCATGTGTCTGTTGACCTCGAATTTTTGTAACTACATATTTTTACAACACTGTCCAGATTCCACAAAAATGTAGTCACAAAAAAATTCAATGTATGTTATTAACATGTTAGGCTGCAATTTCATATGTAGATTGCCTTTACACAGAGGTCACTGCCTTTATATGCAATTTTTAAACCCATTTTAGCCTACACCCAGAATTTTGCTCCTGACTTATGTATCTATGTGAATACACAACATCTCTGTATAAAGGTCTGCCAGGCATTTCAAATTCAACTTGCCAAAAATAATTTTGATTACCCTCACCTTAACCTTAAAACTACTCCATTCCCACTGTCTTCCACTATGGAAGCTAATCCTCTTGGCTCTAACTTTCAAAATATATCCTGCTCTACACTGCTCCCATTTTATGCCACGCCACCACCACCTCTTAGCTGAATTAGAACAATTGCCTCATAATTGTTGTTGCTGTTTTGACTTTTATGTCCCTGTAGTCAACTTTCCCTGCAGCAATCAAAGTGAACATTTTAAACTCTGACATAGGCAGAAAACACATCCAACATCCTCAACTGTGACCATTTGAGCCTGTTTGTGGAATAAAGTTTTTCCAAGCACTTTACTGACACAGATGGACCTCCAACCAAAATTTTGTTCCTAGATCCTGAGATGGATAGCACCCCACATGCACTCCAAGATAAGAAAATATTTATTGCCTGTATAATGAAGCTTTCTGGGGAGAGAAGAGAAGGCCTCTACATCTGTTCTAAAAATGTCTTGAAAGAGAAAAGAAAGGAAACTAGTGGGGTTTTTACAGGGGTTAAGGTTTGGGCTGGGTTGAAGGATTGCATGTGTTCTCAGCAGTTGCTGAGGTTTGAACCTCCTAATCAGAGATACTGTGTATTCTGTTCTGCCTGTCTGGAACACTCCCACATTTGAGAATGCATGTGGTGGGTTTTGCCAGACATCTGACAGGATGGAAGGGCACAATGTGTAGAAGGTATTTCCATAATAAATGAGATGAATAACAGCAGAAGAAAACCAGAGGATTTAAGCAGATTGTAAAGAAAGTAGTGAAGTCATTGACTGGAGGTCTTGAAGAGGAGAGCATAGAGGGTATTTGAGCAAATGAGATGGAAGAAAAGGAATACGATCTCCAGGAAGAGGCTACTGAAAGGGGTGGCTGAAATGCAATGAGAAATTTTGATGAAGGTGAGGGGACCAAGGTTCAAAGACGTTTAAACCAGGTCATTAGATAGTTCATATTTCTGGATGAAGTAGCCACTGACAATAAAGGCAGAACCTGAAGTAGAGGAAAATACTGCAGATGCAACATTAAAGTTCCATATTTGGGGAGAAAATTGATCAGAGGTTGGTTATCAAATAGAGAAGGAAGAGAATATTGTAGACAGATGGTTTGTGCTTTGATCTAAATGCTGTTGACATCAGAAGTCTCTAAATTACGTTTCAGAGGCTATTGATAAAGTGAATTTTTTAAAAAATTAGCAAACTATGGGCATATTCCTGGGAAAATACACAAATTTTTAAGACAAGTTTTTGGAAGTTGTAACAGATTATCATCACATTGCAGACGTGTAACCCATTATTGCCAAGGTTCCCTTTCTTGGAGAAAAGAACAATCTTGGAGAAAAGAACAATCAATTTATAGTAAAGGGACAAAGACCCAAAGATGAAGGGATCTGGAAAAGGTCACACAGATAGCACAGGTTCAAAAGGGATACCATCACCTCCTGCTTCTAAGTTTCCCTAACAGCCCTCCTCCTGTCCACAACTATTAGCACATTCTAGCCCATCAGCTTTGAGTCATATACACTGGAACAAAAGTCTCTGTTCTGCTTACCTTTTATTTGTTATGAAAATATCATTCCTATAAAAGTCTTGTTCATAAATTATAATAAGATAATATGTGTCCTTCATTAAACCTAAGAAATAAAATATGTCAGTCCCTTTGAAACTCACTGTTTCTCCTTCCCACCTGCATGCCATTCCCTTCCCTGCTGAGGTAACTATGCCCTGAATGTCTTAAAATTAATCTAGTCCATATTGATATAGTTAATTACATTTGGAACTATCTCTAAATAATATGTTATTTCCTATTCCCTATTTTGAATCTTTATATATATGAAACCATTCTATGTACCTCATCTAAGAAAAGGTCTTTTTTTTCACTCAATGTGACATTTGAGATCCATCCATATTGGTACATATTTGCTTTGGTTCATTCACTTCCACTGTTGCAAAAACGAAAATGTATTCCATTTGCATATATGCACATATTTTTGACTGCTGATGAATATATCTGTGTTGTGTAATGTTTTTATTATCACAAAAAGAATACTGACATAGATATAGGTATAGAGAAGAGGCAGAGATAAATATATATATGTACTATGAAGCAAATGTACAATAATGTCTTTGTTTTATGAAAATTCTGGTTATCTGTCACCAAAATTTCACGTTGACTTACATACATTCTTTAACTGTCATAAAAAATTTTCTTATAAAAAAGCAGTATCTCAGAGTACCTGGGTGGCTCAGTGGATTAAGCCTCTGTCTTTGGCTCAGGTCATGATCTCAGGGTCCTGGGATCGAGCCCCACATCAGGCTCTCTGCTCAGCGGGAAGCCAGCTTCCCTCTCACATTCTGCCTGCCTCTCTGCCTACTTATGATCTCTGTCTGTCAAATAAATAAATAAACACTTAAAAAAAAAAAAGCAGTATCTCACAAGTTTGTCATAGGAAATGAGTAATACATGGGGAATAGCATAATGACTGGTGTTTAGAGACCCGCAATTAATATTCCACACCCAAACACATTTCCTCTTGTTAACATTTGAATTTCTTATATTTAACCAAATCCTGGCACAGAACAGATATTCAGCGAATCTACAGAATCTAATAAAGTTATGTACCATCTATTTACAGGCATTTAATTTTTGACCTTACTTCTCTTCCAACCCACACACACTATGAACCAGCCCCCATCCAAACAATAGGTTTGACTGTCCAATGAAAGATTGCAATTACAGGCTGCTGAGCTCCAAGGGGAGAAATAAAAAAGTTTACCATCATCCAAATATGATTTCCTTCACTCAGCTCCTGAGAAGATACCCTTCAAACCTCTCAGGGAAGAAACTGTCCTAAAAAAACCAACAACATGATGGGAAAATTTACACATGGGTTTAATGCTTTAGCTCTCGGCTCAGGAGATCAGAATTTCAAATCCCAGGTATCCCCCCTCGACTTATAAATACAACTTTTCTCCTCATTAGGGAAGCCAAGGAGGGAAAAGGTGAATTCTAAATTGACTCTATTTAATGGGCTGCCACCTAAAAACTGAGTGAAAAAGTGAACTCCCACAAGTCAGTATTGAATGAATGGAGAGCAGCAGCTGGTAAAAGATTACAAGCAATTTTCATGAGATTTACAGTAAGCTAGTGAACTACAACATGATAGAGGCAGAAAGCGAAAGTAAATGAGGCTGTACATCAATGAAGATTTTGTTCTCAGCAGCTGTGAACTTTAAAATGATTAACAAGACAAGAAGTGTAGATTTCAGGGGCTCTTCGGAAAACTCTCGGGCAGACAACCTTATGAACAAGCAGAAGATGGAATGGTCCAAACCAGGCGGGCGTGGGGAGAAAGTTCAGAATCAACGTGCAATAGAAAAATGAATTCTGTCACCCAAGCGATGTATGACTTGAGTGAGAGCTTTGTCCCTTTCCCACATTTGCACCCCCTGCCCCATCTGCAGAATCCAACCTGCCCACGTACAAGACTCCACCTGCTGCACCTCTGCATGATTCTTCCTTGCCTTACCTGGCCAACTGCACCTGCCTCGCGTCCCACCTCGCACACTTGAAGCACCTCAACCCTCCTCCAAACCCCCAGCAGTTTGTCCTGGATGCTCTCTAGAGGCCACTCCCTGGCTGTCATGCAGGCTGTGTCCCTACAGTGGGTTTTTTCCTCAGGACTGTTCTCCTGAGATAAGATTTCCTGATACTTAACTTGAGTAGCTCTCAGGTGGTAGGCTTTGCGTGAGGATGAGACTTCCTCCAAGCACATCCACTGGTTCTATTCCCCTTTTGCTCATCTGTCTCCTGTGAGGGGGTTCTGGTTTTATATTTGAGCTCCTCTTCTTCTCCTCCACCACACTACAGTTTCCTGTATTTTGTTCAGCACCCTAAATTTATAATCCATATGCAGGAAGACCAGCCAATCAATAGAACAGTCAGACCAAACAAGCTGGGTTATTGGTAGTGAAGAAAAAGATTCTGCTGTTCCAAACCAAAAGCAATTATCCTTAAAGTATTCTAAGACAAGCTTGTCTATGCTCCCATGGAGCTCTGACTGGTCTTATACCCCTTCTCTGAATTCTAGGGTGTCCCACTTCTACTTTCTGAAGTGCTAACTACCTCCAATAACCATGCCCTGGCACAGGAATAAATTCAACTCATCTGTGGGCCCCTCAATCTGCTCCTCACACGGAGTAACTGCACCCAGGACCCGTCATCTGACCCACTGGGGCTGGATGCGACTATTGCTCCAGACTTGGAATGCGGAGAGAAAAAAACTCTTCAGATCTTTTCTCAACACTGTCTACTTCTAAAGATGTTAAGAGGACAATAGATAGGATCTACTTCATCAGGAAAGATCCAGACACATCTCTACCTGCATCAGCTTCTGCATCATCACTAAAGGCACAGCCTTTCACTACTTTGGGGCCCTGGATCAATCTGTTCTACAGCCCAGGATTTTTGAATACATGATCTCTGACCACCTCCATTGTAATTAGCTGAGGGATTGTTAGGACACAGAGTTTCACACTCCAGCCCACACAGACCAATTCAAACACTCTGGAGTTGGGCTTCATGTGTCTGCATTGTTAACAAGATCTCCAAGGGGTTTTGATGCAAGCTAAATGTAATTTGGAGCTACTTCCCATACCCTTCAGAAGGACTCAGATCAGAGTACCCTGAAGGAGAAGGTCATCACCAAGTGTTAATTTCAGTTCAGAAGGTTAGGGTATGATTACACATGTTTTGGAGCCCCAAGAGCCCAGCAGAAAACATTATGTCTTCAAAAGAAGCTTGAGAAACATGCTCAACTATGATTACTGGGGTCCTACTTGAACTGCAAATGGGGACATGTGCTAAGAGCTGCCAGGTAGTTGCAGACATTAGCACAGATGTCTGTGTAGTGAGGGAAGAGCCTCATAGAGACCAAGCAGGAGTCCTGTGCAGCTGGAATGCTCCCCAGATGGACAGGCTGCTACCTCTAGGGAGTCACTCTGTGCAACCTGGAGGAGCATGTACATCCCTTTAAGAACCAGTCTTGATTCGCAAGTGTATAACAGTTGATGCGCCAGCCAGATAAATAAACTGGACTGGGTGTGAAGTGGCTTTCCTAATGCTCTATTCCTGCATTGATTCAGAAACGATAAAGGTCTTCAAGTATAATCAGACTGAGGTCCTTTGTGACAACTGCAGGGAAGCAGTGCCCTCCCAGAATTGGTTAGAAATTATTCATATTGACTTTACTCTTCTAAGACCACAGGTTGGTCTGTGCACACTCTGGGCAGACACACACCTGATATAGATGTCGATAATGATGTCTTGCAATAGCATTTGAGAGGTCCCAGATCTAACTGGGAATATTGGGGTCCATCTTAGAGAGAGCAGGTTTCTTCTCTCTGGGAGAGAAGAACGTTCACTGTGTGGACTGATTGACCATGAGCTTGTTTCCAGGGTACCACTTGAAAGCCTGAAGCTGGGGGGTTTGCCTTCTTGGTGGGAGGAGCCAGCCTGCAGGAATGGTCATATCACTGAGGGAATAAGACAGTAGACACTGTAAATACTCCTCCCAAAGAGGTAGGCAAGTCAGGAAGGAACTGTAGAAAGGTTATTTCACTGACAAAGTAGACAAAAAGGAAGCCCATGTGTCTAATTAATCCCCCTGGATGAAAGTGGCCCACAGAGAGAGATTCAGTGTCATAGAAGATGAGAAAGATAGACAATGAAAGTGAGAAATATCTGAGGGTTTCATGGTCTAGCTATAGAAGGCATTTTGGGGGTCTTGAAAATTGGGCATCTCACGCATGGAAGTAGAATGAATGGCATTCCATGAACTGGAAAAAAAAAAAAATGCCCACTAGGTGTTTGGTTAGAAAGTGCAGATAGCCTTCAAAAACCTCAAAATTTTGAAAAATTAAAGGAAGTCTGTTCCCCATCTGCATGGCAGTAACTTAGGAAAATTCCTACAGCTGAATGTACAGAGAGGTGTAGAGAAGGGACAGTGGTGGAGAGACTGAAGTGGGATACAAGGGAAAGGCTGGAGGAAGCCAGAGAACAGGTTTCAGAACAAATGTATGGGATGGGCTAGAAATAAAATTCACATGTGTGCATTATATTAGAATAAAGGGTTGTGAGTGTCAGAGGACCCACAAATTAGGTGTAGGTAAGGGAAAAGCAAAAAAGACATGTAAATAATAATTGCAAGTAATGTGAGCAACAGAAAATAACAGATTGGCAATGTCGTTTATTTACTCATTTGTAAAACCAGTACTTACCTGGATTCCTAGTATATGCTAGGCACAGAGCTTGGACCTGGGTATGTAGAAAAATATGTGTATGTGAGATGTTACTATTCAAATATTATTTAAGTTTTTTACTAATTTCTAAATAGTCATAATTCAAAAATTATTACTTACAGCAACTCACTGTCTGTGAGTCAAATCTGCCTTACCACCTCTATTTGTAATCAAACACTCAGCCACATCCGACTCTTTTCATACTGTCTATGCTGCTTCCATGAAATAATGGCGGAGTTAAACAGCTCTGACAAAGACCATATGGCTTGCAAAGTCTAACAAATTATCTGACCCTTATAGAGAATGTTTGCTTATCCCTTGTCAAAATCACCATCACAGATATATCTATAATTAATCCTGATGGTATATCTACGACTCAGACAGCCTCTTTCCCTCCCCTCCCACCCAGGTTCCAGCTTGGTGGGAGCGTCATCTTTCTCCAAACCTGACTACAGAGTGGGACAAAATTACACCTATTTCTGGAAAACAAGGCATTTTCTTTTTTTTTCTTTTTTTTAAATTTATTTTCAGCATAACAGTATTCATTGTTTTTGCACCACACCCAGTGCTCCATGCAATCCGTGTCCTCTCCAATACCCATCACCTGGTTACCCCGACCTCCCACTCCACCCCTTAAACCCCTCAGATTATTTTTCAGAGTCCATAGTCTCTCATGGTTCACCTCCCCTTCCAATTTCCCTCAACTCTTTTCTCCTCTCTAACTCCCCTTGTCCTCCATGCTATTTGTCCACAAATAAGTGAAACCATATGATAATTGACTCTCTCTGCTTGACTGATTTCACTCAGCATAATCTCTTCCAGTTCCATCCATGTTGATACAAAAGTTGGGTATTCATCCTTTCTGATGGAGGCATAATACTCCATAGTGTATATGGACCACATCTTCCTTATCCATTCAACTGTTGAAAGGCATCTTGATTCTTTCCACAGTTTGGCGACCGTGGCCATTGCTGCTATGAACATTGGGGTACAGATGGCCCTTCTTTTCACGACATCTGTATCTTTGGGGTAAATACCCAGAAGTGCAATTGCAGGGTCATAGGTAAGCTCTATTTTTAATTTCTTGAGGAATCTCCACACTGTTCTCCAAAGTGGCTGCACCAACTTGCATTCCCACCAACAGTGGAAGAGGGTTCCCCTTTCTCCACATCCCCTCCAACACATGTTGTTTGGCCATTCTAACTGATGTAAGGTGGTATCTCAATGTGGTTTTGATTTGAATCTCCCTGATGGCTAGTGATGATGAGCATTTTTTCATGTGTCTGATAGCCATTTGTATGTCTTCATTGGAGAAGGGTCTGTTCATATCTTTCAAGGCATTTTCTTTTAAAAGATTTTTTTAGGGTCAATACTGAGAGAAAATATACAGGAAATAGCAAACGTAACACAGAAAGTTACAAAGTTCAAGACAACCTATATTTTCTTTCAGAAACATATATTTGGGTTTGTAACAATATTAAATGCCAGGAGAACCTTCTGGATTCAATAGCTCTGAAAACACACAATCTGAAGTCCCTTTGATCTCTCCTAAGATATTCAGATGAATAGAAAAACATAGGAAAGAAATAGTCAATAGGCCCAAACGGAAGGAAAGTTCTCACTCATCACAGAGAAATTTCATGAGACTCTTTTTCTAGATAAAAGATAAGTGGAATCATAACTACAGCAAAAGGTTAAAGAAACAACTCCCTTTTAGGGAAAAAAAATGAGTTTATGTTACAGAGAATAAGGCGATACTGTCCAACTTGGAAGGATTATATGCTGTGGTGTGGGGGACCACAAAAAAACTAGGTTCCCTACTCTGGCATCTCTTTAGATTGTTGAAAATCAAGAACATTAAAAAGTAGAGGTGACATCCCAGAGCATCCCACAGATGAGTTCGGTACCTGTACTAAAGATGCCAGGGTGTCCTTTAACTTGTTCTTTGAAATGAAGAGGACAGTAGGGGAGTGGTTCTACCTGAATTTTAAAAAAAGATGGGAGGGAACTAGTGCCAGGACATACAATGTGGCTGGAATGTGCACAGGACGAAAGAAACTCTGGAAATAGAATATAGGACCCATCACAGCAACTTCAACAAACGTAACACACCGTACCAAGATAATGATCCCCGAAGGGCTCACATCTGGCACCCCAACTCATTCCTCACTCCACAGACAATTCTCGGTCAGAACCACAAAGAGATGGATTAGAACACACTTACTTGATGACAGAGGAAAGAAAGCAGAATTTAAAAACAAAACAAAACAAAACAAAAAAACCAGAACACACCTCATTTTGTTTAAAGAAAAAGAAAAAAGTCATCCAGAATTTAGGAAAAGAGTGCTCAACATAGAATAGTCACCAAAGGGTGAAAATGTAACATTAAAGAAAAAGAAAAGATTTCTAGAGAGCTGTAAACTAGAAATATGTTTTAATTTGTGTATATTTTGTGTTCATAGGAGAAAAAAACCCAGCAAAAATGGACTCAACAAAATAAATTAAAGATTGGCTGATAAATCAACAGATTCAGGAAAAGGGAACGGAGAGGGGAGCAGAAGGAAGGAAACTAAATGGGAGGAGAAGGAGGAGGAGAAGAGGAAAATGAAGAAGGCAAAAATTATTAAATGAAATAACAAAACGAAAAATTACATTAACAAAAAGAGTGCATTTGGTACAGCTGAATATATCAGTTCACAGGTCTAGAGCAGACAACTGAGAAAAGTCTCCCATAATTAGGATTCAAATGTAAATACCATGCTGGCATGGTCACAGATATCTTCAAGATAGGAGAGGATTTTGCTGGCAAAATGTGGGTCAGGTCAGCTCACTCCGGCTGGAGCAGAGCAGGGGGGTAAGCGCAGTGTGTGCGGAGACTGGCAATCAAGGTTGAGGTCGAGGGTGCTCTTGGGAAAGCACATTTCTGCTCTCAGTCACCAGAGATAAAGTGCACAAGAATTCTGAATGTTCAGGACATACCATGTATATGATTTTGTCTCGCAGCCTATATTGACTTTGTCAGGATGCCCTAAGTATCCTAGAATCAGATTTTTTTCAGATAAGTTACAAGAATTCAGCAGTGCAAGACACTTTTCCGTCGCAGATTTTGGCCCTTAAATCAAGTAAACAGCAACACTATCTAAAAATCATACCTCCACAAATAAGGATCTAGACCATCCCCTAAGGTCTCTCCTGCGGTTTGATTAAAGTACAGCCAAAATAGGGTTCGGGGGCATCTGGAGAGGAGAGAGCCTGAGATTTAAAACTACTTATTTTTTTTTCTTTTTTTTTTTTATTAATCTTTTATTTTTTATAAACATATATTTTTATCCCCAGGGGTACAGGTCTGTGAATCACCAGGTTTACACACTTCATAGCACTCACCAAAGCACATACCCTCCCCAATGTCCATAATCCCACCCCCTTCTCTCTTATCATGCTTAGCGAAATAAGTCAAGCAGAGAAAGACAACTATCATATGATCTCCCTGATATGAGGAAGTGGTGATGCAACATGGGGGCTTAAGTGGGTAGGAGAAGAATAAAACTACTTATTTTTCATATTCAAGAAAAGATAAGATCACTCTCTGGCCAAAGTCCCAAATCACAGACAAGTAACCACTGATAGAGGTTAACTCCAGAGAAGTACCCACACTCTGAAATCAACCATAGGCTCACTCCTCTTAGCTTGCGAAAGCCAACCGGAGACAGGGCCACACTTGGAGACTGCCATCAGTCACCAAGTGCCTCGCTCTAGTGGCCGTACTCTGGCAGATCAACTGGCCAACAACCATTTCAGTTCCAGGGATCACAGGAACACAAGGGGAAGCCCGTCAATCTCTAGACACCCCTGCTTCTGAAAATTCCCCAATCCCTGAACGCGGGGCTTCCCAAAATCTTAGGGCAGATCAGGTCCTGCTACAGCTCTCGCGGGCAGAGGATCAGGAAGCTCACCTTGTTTTGCATCAGATATTTGTTCAAAAACTCTCAATCCTTCCTACATCAACTCCTGTTTACATCGATTTATACTCCTGTTAAACATCGATTTATATTTACGAGTGACAGATATCCTGAGGAAGATATTCTGTTCAATTCTTGGTTGGTTGCTATGAACTATTCTTTATTTGTGTACATTTGAACCCCCAAATGCCAAAACACTGGTATAAATTTTGTGATGAATTTTCTGAACAATGGGCATTTATTAAATGAAGAAAATGTCCTTTTATACCTCTTTGAAGAGTATGCGATTGTTATTCAGTATGGAAAATTGAAAGCCAGATATAAACCAGCATAGACTGACAGCTAACCATAAGAGATGTATAATTTCTTCAACTACTTCCAAAGGAAGTGAAAAAATAATGAATTTTTTGATTAAGATTAATTCAGATGAAGAAGATAAAATAATCACGGGAGAAATTGTAATGGCTTCCCATCCTGTATATCATTATCAGTCTTTTAGCTCAAATGACTGTTTGAACATACTGCTACCAAAAGTATTTTTGGATTCCAAAATTGCAAGTAAATTTTCAAGTGCCAGGATGAAATCTACAGCAATAATAAAAAATGTAATAGCTCCATTTACTGTTAACATAGATTATCAGAGATCTAAATGCCTCACTTTTTTTTTTTTTTTTTTTTTTTTTTTACAACATAGCCATGATTGCAAGTAATCACAATGGAGGGGGAAAAAAGTTCTGTTGCTTGTGGAATGTTTTTCATGAAAAGAGCTGACTTATAAGGTACTATAGGTAAAATTCCTTCCAGATGAGCCTTCAAAAACAGAAGCAGATGTTTGTAGAAAACTCTCATATTTAATTAGAACTTAATTTTTTAATTGCACTGCTTTTGATGGAAACAACACAAATACACGTGGGTATAAAGATACAAACAATTTTATTTGAAGCTGAAGCTAGGCATGAATGATTCTATGGAAAATATTGGTTTCTCTGTCCAAATTCTGCAAAATGTGACTCAAACCACATCTACGTCCTTTTGGTTGACATTGAAGTAGTAGTCATGAAATTTTTCTCCAATTCAGCGCTGTTCAAACTAAACAATGAAAAGATTTTGCGGTTTTGTTTGCATTCAGTATTCATTTCCATCAAATTCAAAAACCTGTTGGCTCTCTTTTTTAAGATTTTATTTATTTACTTGAAATACAGAGAGAGAGAGAGAGAGGGAGAAGGAGCATGAGCAGGGGAGGAGGGGCAGAGGGAGAAGCAGACACTCCACTGTGCAGGGAGCCTGAAGTGAGTTTCCATCCCAGGAGCCTGGGATCACGACCTGAGCTGAACACAAAGGCTTAAGCAACTGAGCTACCCAGGTGCTCTCCATGGTTGGCTCTCTTTTTAGATCCAGTTGAGAGAATCTACAGTTTCTTTTGAAGCCCTGAAATCATACTTGAATGCTGGTGGCCCCAACGTTCTTATTGACTTTTTAAATAATTCATTGAGTGAAGCCTACTTATTTCTTATTCATAATTTTCAATCCCTCTTTAGCAGAAGGTTTATGCAAATTAAAAACAGAGTAAACAGTGTTACCTAAGTACTCCATTGCTTAAAGGAACATGCTGAATGGGTTAAAGAAAGAAGTAATGAAAAATGTATCCCATAAGTGTCAGGTTGTTCTTACTAGGCATGATATTACTTATGAACAGGAAAAGAAATTCTGATTTGAAGAGGATAATTATTACAGCATTTGCCATGACTATATTTTCAAATGGAGTCTATCTCTTGAAAAATTCAATATTTTTTTACATGGATATTACTAAATGCTCCTCCAGCATGGGAACAAGTAGATTCATGATATAGTATTGAAGAAAAAGAGAACAAAAATTGACAATAATACTCTTTTTGTTGTGAAAAATATTTTTTAAAGCCACTAGTCAAAAGATACAGTGTAATCCTGAAGAATGGAAAAGCAAGCTATGGCATAAAAGATGGCATTATATACTTCAACACATCTAAATTGAAGAGCCTTCTCAGTGGTAAACTTCACAACTATAAATGCTCAGTGGCTGGCTCATATGCTAAATGTCGAGTATATTCTCTCATTAATTAATGTTGTATGGGTGAAAAGATGAAATAAGTTGTATGTGAAATAAATTGTATGTGGCTACATAATATGTAACACAGAAGCTATGTTAAAATGTCAGTGGAATATTGACTATAATTGCAAGGAATCCCATAAGCATATTGTACAAAAAGGAATTATTAAAAAGGATCAGAGCATCGAGGAAATATAACTGAAGAAAGTGTCATGTAATTTAGATATTTATAAATTATTTGAAATGAATAACTTTTTTTTTTTTAAAGATTATTTATTTATTTATTTGACAGAGAGAGATCACAAGTAGGCAGAGAGGCAGGCAGAGAGAGAGAGAGGAGGAAGCAGGCTCCCTGCTGAGCAGAGAGCCCGATGCGGGACTCGATCCCAGGACCCTGAGATCATGACCTGAGCCGAAGGCAGCGGCTTAACCACTGAGCCACCCAGGCGCCCTGAAATGAATAACTTTTAATTGAAACATGCCCATTTAATATTTTTATTTTATCTCCTTGTGCATATGCGTAAGCCATAGCAATGATTTTTTTTTCCTTTTTTTTTTTATTAAATTTTTTATTTTTTATAAACATGTATTTTTATCCCCAGGGGTACAGGTCTGTGAATCACCAGGTTTACAC